>NC_048228.1:4446238-4497171 GCF_002007445.2 Ailuropoda melanoleuca
CGTGCAGAGGAGGCCGTGGTGGGCGGTCCCTTCCCCAGGCCGCGCCCCGCAGCCCCTAGCACCCTCTGCAGTTCTGGGGTGTCGCCCCCCCCGCCCCCGTTCCCGGGACTTGATCTTGTTCACAGATGCAGCCTGGAACGTTGCAGGTGCTCAGTGCGTACTGGCTGAATGCATTTCCGAATGAATGAGCGATGGTGACGTCCGTAGGTTTGCCTGCGATGAGCTGGCCGGTCTGCTTAGCCCTGGCCAGGCCTCCTGTCAGGAAGCAGGAGGGGAGTGGAGGAATGAGAACGTTCCAGGGTGCGGGGGTGGGGGGTGGGGGGAGCGGGGACGGCCGTTCTGACTTGGGAGAGGTTTTGGAGTCTGACTTCGCATTCCCAGCACTCCCCAGTGTGCGGGTCCTGGTGCTTACCGGGGTGTCCCTGACCCCGAGAGCTCAGGTTCCAGCTATTGCCCCTTAGAGCACGACCCCCAAGGCCAGCTGCACTGTCTCCACTGTCCCTCTCATCACCATTTTCCTTCTCAAAGTGAATGTTTTTATTGAAGTATAAGACCTACAGAAAAGCTCACAAACTCGAAGTCCACAGCCCAGCCCATTCTGCAAAGCCAACGCTTGTGTGATTGCTGTGAATCCCTAGGGAACCCCTTCTGTACCCCCTTTCAGCCCCTGTCCCCTCTCATCCCCAAGGGTGACTGGATCCTACCTTCTGTCAGAGTGGGGTGCTTTGGCCTGTGTTGGACTTGCATGCGGAGTCCAGCACCACTGTGTGTTCTGTCTTCTCACCGCCGTGAGTCACCTGCGTGTCCTTCCTCCCCATCTCTCCAGGTGCTCCGCTGAATGAATGTACCAGAACTGACTTGTTCTACAATTAAAGGGCATTTGGGTGCCCCCGTGTTTTGGGCATTACAAGCACGTGGCTGTGGACAGTTTTGCTGGGACAAGTTTTCCTGTGCATGTGTCTCTGTTTCGGTTGGGCACACCCCAGGAGTGGAGTTGCCTCTGGCTCCCTCTGGAACTCATCCCCCCCCCGTCAGACTCTGGCCCCTGCCGCTCCCACAAAAGAGCTCTGCCTGTTCCCTGGTGGCCCTGCTCAGTGCTGGTCCATCCTCATCTGAAGCGACCTCTCTGTAGCATTTGGCACAGCCGACCACTGACCTCTTGTGACACTCTCCCACTTGGCTTCTAGGGCCCCCCTTGACCTTTTCCTTTGTCACAGTGTCCCTTCTCGGTCTCCTTAGCCGGATCCTCCTCGTTTCCAATGCTTGCCTTGGAGCCCTTTGGGTGAGGGCCATGGCCTTGTCTCCTCCCATCCACACTCACTCCCCAGGGCTCCGATGTCACCCAGGCTTTACCACCCTTTACACAGGGGTGGCCCCCACACTGACATCTCCTGACACGTGTCCCCTGCCGCTCCACTTCAGCACTTGGACATGTAAAAGGCTCCTCAAATTTGACATATAGAACCAAAATTCTGACCCCCCGACCTGCTTCTCCTACATTGCCTCCCCTCCCATCTTAATACGTGAAAACTCCTTCCTTCTCTTTGTTTTGTGGCTCACAGGCAAACCTTATTGCACAGCTTTCAAAATACATCCCAGGTTGGCCTGCTCATGACCTCCCCCCCACCCCCCGGACACCCCTGTCCCAGCCACCAGGTGCCTTACCTCCTCACTCACCCCCTGCCCAGAGCTTCCAGGTACTGCCCACCTGCCCGAGGGCCGCCTCCTGAGGTCCTCACCCCTCCTCTTGCTCCGGCCCTCTCAGCCCAAGCTGCCTCTGACCGTGCCCCCAACGTGCTGGGCGCCTCTGCCCCAGTGCCTTTGCTCTTGCTCTTCCTTCTGATACCCACATGGCTCGCTCTCTTGCTTCCTGCGGCCTCTGCTCAAATGTCACCTCTCGGGAGGCCTTCCTGACCACTGCCTACTCTTTATTCCTACGCAGTCAATGCCTGTTTGGCTTATCGTCTGTTTTCCTGTTCTAGAATGTAGGCTCATGAGGGTGGGATGTACTCATTCTTCCTTCCCAGTGCCAGGGGCAGGGCCTGCACACGCAGACTCCCCAAGGCACTAACAGGCTTACCCTACAAAGTATACCTTCAGAAGATTTTCTGGCCACATTTGGGGCCCCACATTGCCTACTAAGGATGCTGTAAACAGGCATGACAGAAGGTTCCAGAAATTGGATGTGTTGTAGGTCACAGAGTGAGGTCACTGAATTTTCCAAGCCGTCCAGGAAGATGCCATGTGGTGTTTTCAGAATTCCTCAAAACTCTGCAGTGGGACTTGAGCCTCGCAAATGCCTTCACGTCTCCGTCCTTTGCCTCCCAGGTTCCCGTTCAGCCGCCCGGAGCTGCTGAAGGAATGGGTGCTGAACATTGGCCGGGGCAACTTTAAGCCCAAGCAGCACACGGTCATCTGCTCCGAGCACTTCCGACCCGAGTGCTTTAGCGCCTTTGGAAACCGCAAAAACCTGAAGCAGAATGCCGTGCCCACGGTGTTCGCCTTCCAGGACGCCACGCAGGTGAGCCAAGCACTGCCTCTAATGTCTTCCGATCCAGCCTGCAGGGGTGCAGCCAGCAGTTGGGGTGGGCGTGCTGTTTGCCGGGACAGCAGAGGCCGAGGCTGAGAAGTGTGGCGTGGGCAGCACCGTCAAGCCCCTGGGGTTCAGGGCCCAGCCGCCCTGTTGGCCACAACCTTTGCTGTAGGGAATTTGCAATTTAAAGCCCCTTTATTTTTTATTTTTATTATTTAAAAATATTTTATTTATTTGAGAGCTAGAGCAAGTGAGAGCAAGAGAGCACAAGCCAGGGGAGCGGCAGAGGGAGGGGGAGAAACAGGCTACCCTCTGAGCAAGGAGCCCAGCACGGGATTCGATCCCAGGACCCCGGGATCATGACCTGAGATGAAGGCAGACACTTTATGACTGAGCCACCCAGGCACCACACACATTTCATTTTTGCTGGGTGTCGCGTGGCTTGATGCACAGCGAAGACCTTCCCAGTGGAAGGTGGCGGCTGTGTTGCTTTCAGACTCTGTTGTTTTCTTTCAAGTAGGCAGCTGGGGCCTGGAGCTGCGGTCAGGAAGCCGGGGCCTGTGCTGCTGGCCCGCAGCAGGTGCCGCCCAGGAGCCCTGGCCGGGGTGTGGGAGGCTGTGCGGGGGAGGGCTGGAGAGAGGGCAGCGAGACGGAAGGGATTCGGGCCCTCTGTCAGCGTCAGCTCTGGCTGGTTGGAGGATTGCAGGGGCTGGATGGCGACAGGCTGGGGGAGGCTGTGGTTTGTTGGGTGAAGTGAGTGGGGACCTGGCTTTGGAGCCTGTGGTGTCACGGGCAGGTGGTGGCCTGAGCTAAAGGTGGGTGTGGTTGTGAGAGTGGATGGCCTTCGCAGACCCAGTGCACTGAGAGTATGGTGGTTGGGGAGGGCCGAGCTTGCTGAGCCCCTGGGGGATGGGGTTCCCTGGTTGTCTGTTTGGCCCCGTGCATCTGGAGTTCGATTTCCCAGCAGGACATTGGAGTGGCCGCGGCTCTGCGGGGCGGGACGTGCAGGTTTGGCTCAGGAGAGAGCTCACAGACAGACGTTGAGGCCATGAGGGGGATTATCTTGAATTTCATAAATCCCGAGGGTGTACTGAGTCCCAGAGTGCGGGTGTCACACCGGCACCTCTCTGAAGCTGGAAGGCGGAGTGGTGGTGGAGCGAACGCAAGGCCAGCCCTTACCTGTGCCGGTTGATTGCCCTGGCAGCGAGAGGGACGGCGGCTACAGGGATGAGGAAGCGCGAGCGCCTGTGCCCAGCAGGCCCTGCATCGGGGCACCTGCCCCCCATCCAAACCTTGTGCACATCTGCAGGCTTGTGGCCTCCCCTTCTCCAAGGCCCTGTTCACATCCGCTGGAGGAGGGACCCCCGACTGCTGTCCGTCGTCCCCCTGGCTAGCCTTCCCCCCTCGTGCTGGCTGTCCGGCTCCTCGAACGGGGCCGCACTGGTTCGCCCTGGGACGGCTGCTGTCTTTGGTCAGCTCCCTGAGGACAGGGGCTTGTTTCACGGCTTTACTCCCCACACCGAGGTTTTGTTATTGTCGACACGGAAGGCGTTTGATTTTTAGTTGGTATATATTTGATTTTTGTTGTGGTCAGAGCACTTAACGTGAGATCTAGATTCTTGACAAACTTCCAAGTGTACGGTACGTGGTTAACTACGGGCACGAGCCTGTGCGGCGGGGTCTAGAACCTCATGGTCCTGCTGGACAGAGACCGTGCCCTCTGATTAGCCCCCTCCTCTGTCCGCGCCCGTTGCTAGTGGAGCTTGATGGCGTCTCACGTGTTCATGGTGAGATGTGAAGTGAGATTAGTTTAACACCGTGGGGGGATGTCTGCGAGCCTGGTTCCGGGCGGGCCAGGCGGTAGGGGTGGGCACCACTGGTTCTGGCCCTGTGGCCGGGGGCTCAGCTCCGGGGACGCCTGGGCACCGGCCGCAGGCCCTAAGTCATATGTTCTCTCCTACGTGGCTGCCACTCCTTGAGCCAAATCTGAGTCACCTCCTATGTGCCTAGAGTGTCAGGTCCTGGGGGTGCACATAGGCATTAGGTCCCTGGCTTCCCAGGGCCTATTCATGGGCCTCTGACCTAAGGTTTGGGGACAGCTTTGGGGAGAGTGAGTCAGTGGGTAGTGACGGGAGCTGGGCTGGGGTCAGAGCCCCGTTTGGCTGAACAGTGGGGTTGGAGGTGCACGAGGCTGGGCTCCTGGCAGGGGTTCTCGGGGTGACCTGCTCCACCCCTGGGGAGCCTGTGGACAGTGCTCTGTGTCTTGCAGTTGGTGAGGGAGAAGGCGGACCCGGCCGGCAGGGGTGCAAACGCGGACTCTCACCAGGAGGAGGTGAGTGTGTGGCGCCTGCCCGACTGGCCTGCGCGGCTTTGTCCCGCTCTCCTCACAAACCGGGGTTTTGGATTCTCTGTTTGCCTGGAGAAGGGAAAGCAAAGCCTCCCATGCCTCCTCACTGTTTAGTACCAAGCCGTCCAAGTCGGTTGGGGGTCTGGCTCGTGCCCAGTTTCTAAGGGTCTGATCCCGGGCCCGGGAGGGGGAAACTGGCTGTTTCTGCTGGTCCCCTGGCCGTGGCCACCGCTGGGAGAGCGGGAAGGATTCCTGGTGGGCTGCCCGCTTCTGCCCTGCTGTCCCCAGGTCTTCCCCGAGGCGGGGCCCGCGGAGTGCGGCCTGGGGAGAAGGATGGACAGTGCCCTCGAAGCGCTGCCCCCGAACGCTGGCGGCCCCATAGAACAGGTAAGGCCTGGGGCCGAAGGCAGCAGGGGGATGGCTGGTCTCCGCACAAGGGGATTCGCTTCAAACAAAATGAAGCAAACTGGTGCCCAAGCCCCGAGCACCGTGGCACGTGGCCCTGATTTCAGGAGCACTGAAGCGGGAAGCGAGGGCCGTGCCTCCCTCGGCCCCCACCTGCCCTGTCGCGTGCTGGCAGCTGTGCTTGGCCCTGGCTCTGCTTCGCCCTCACTCGCCTCTGTCCTCAGGTCTTGCCGCAGAGGGTGCCGGGAACCCAGGCCCCCGGTCAGCCGGCCAGCCGCACACAGCCGTCCGATCACAGCTACGCCCTTTTGGACTTGGATGCCCTAAAAAAAAAACTCTTCCTGACTCTGAAGGAAAATGAAAAGCTCCGAAAGCGCTTGAAGGCCCAGAGGCTGGTGATACAGAGGATGTCCAGCCGCCTCCGCGCGCACGGAGCGGGGCAGCCGGGCCTCCAGGCCAGGCCGCGGCCGGAGCAGCAGAGCTGAGCGGGACGGCCAGGCTTTCTCGTCAGAGCCTCCGGGAGGTGGGGCAGCGGCTTGGGGGCTCCGGCCGTGGACCCTGCGGTCCCGCCGCTGACACGCGGAGTGACAGCGAGGCACGCCGGGCGCACCACCAGCCACCTCAGGGCAAGTGTAGCCGCGTCAGCCCGGGACGCAACCGTGAGCAAGACGAACCCGGTCCTCCTGGAGGTGACCGTGCCGGCTGTCCTTTCAACGAAAGCTGGGTGGGAGTCTTCAGAACCGCCGCGTGAGGCGGCGTCCTGAGCCAGTGTGGCAGGCGCACCCCAGTGGGGAGTGCATTCCCTTGAGGGGCGGCTGGGCCCAGGGGACACGAGCGGGGTGACGGCGGACCCAAGGCAGCAGGAGTGGTCGCTCCACCGTCTGGACAGCAGGCGCTGAGTGGCTGAGACTGGCCTCTGTTCCAGGCCACCTCCTTTCCGGCTGGGTGAGCGGCCGGCAGAATAAAGTGTCTTCCTACGCTGCGGGGTTTCCTCCTTTACTTGAAAACGAGCGCAGGTGCCCGTTTCTCCAGAGTGTGTGTTACATCGTTTGCTTTTACAAAAGACCCACATTAGTGCCTGCTTTCACTAACCTGAAGAAATTTGAAGAGAATTTTCACTTTTATGACAAAAGGCGTAAAGCGAGAGAAGCAGTCGGGATGGGTTTTGCAGCGGCTGTGAGCCTCTGGGCTTCAGCTTGATTTTATGCAGCCGTTGGTAAGATGTGTCCTCAGTGATCCGGAAAACCTGAGAGGTGATTTTTTGGATCTGGGAACACTCAAACCAAAGTAGCCCACCTCCGGGAAAACAGGGACCCTAGCCAGAGTCCGCTCCTGGCTCCGGAGTTTGTTTCTCAGGCAGAGGTCTAATGTGGAAAACCGAACCACGGCTTCAAGTTCAGCCTCGTGGTGGAAAACGTGGTTTCAGTAGTGAAGGCTAGAGGATGGAACGAGGGTGTGAGGAGGGGGCACTTACGTCTTCTGCTCGGCCCTGAACATGAACATTACAGATGCACTGAAACACTGTCCCCAGTTTTCAGGAAAGGTTTATTGTGATAAGAGAGTGCCTTCTGTACAGTCCGTTTCAGACAAAATTAAGAGAATCGGTGCCTCAAAGAGCCACCTGCCGTGGAGGGAACACATGGCTGCGTCCAAAGTCAGAGAGTTCACGCCACGCTTATTGCACGATTTACATTCAGAGCAGCAGCTCGGAGAAAAACTTTTTAAAATGGAGATAAATATTACAGAATTGGACGACCTGAACTGTTTTGAAAACTGGAGGAAGGGGGTATTAGCGATTACTCCAGAACCACCACCAGGAGCGAAGCCTGATTTTAGCAATAGCTGGGGGGGAGGAGCTGTCAGAACCACCACGAGCCAGGGCCTCTTGGCTCATCGGGGACTTGAAATCAACAGACCGGGCTGTTCAGGAGCATCCTGGCTCCTGAAATGTTCTGCATCAACAAAAGAGGCAAGTGAAGGAAGAGGGTCTTCCGAGCAGACAGGAGAGTCCCTGGGTGTAGAGGGTTGGACGGGAGGGGGTGTGAGAGCAGCAGCGCCACCTGCTGGCCGCGAACGTGAGAGCAAGCGAGGCTCCGGCTGGCCTCACTCTCCCAGCGCGGGGGGATTTGGCACATACCTGAGCCAGGGTCCTTTCAGTCCCCGCCCCATGCCTCCCCTCTCCTCCAAGCCTCTCTCTGTTCCTGTGCTCCAGTGTGTGTGTGTGTGGGGGGGCAGAGGCAGGGGGGCGGGCTGTGAGGGACGTGGCTTAGCTCGCATCTGTCTTTTGCCTCAAGGACACAGGTGGTTCCTGGGAGGGAGTGACCTGTGACAGGGCTGGGCCCTGGGACTGGGGGTTATACCACTCTGTCCCAAGCCACATGCCAGTGGAATGATTCGAGAAGTTCTGGGAGGCAGGGGGAAAAAAGACACTAATTTCCAAAACCATTCGTTCTCAGATAAAAAGCAGATTTATAAACCCACACAATCCTCTCCAGATCCACTGAGTAATATTTCATCAGGAAAAAGTGGTTTTGGGGAAGCTGACCGAACAGATGCTCACTTGTTCTGGAGAACTGTGCTCACGAGAACAACTTCCTTCCTTTCCATTTTGTTTTCCATGCTCAGTGTGGATTTTAGGAAAAGTAGTTCACAGTCCTACGTGTGAGGGCAGGATGTTCCATCAACACCTCGAGACAGACCGAGCGCTACTGGGTGGCTGCAGTCAGCACGCAGGCTCAGGAGCCCAGGGGACGGGGGCTCAGGGCCCTTCCCCTCCAGGGACATGATCCTTGGGAAAACAGCCACAGGCCGTGCTGCGGTTCTGGTCCAGGTGGGGCTGCCTCAGTCCTACCTACAGCACCCGTGAAAGCGGGGTGTCTGTGTCCCTCCACATAATTGATATGGTACCACCTTCTACAGGAATAATATAAAATAAACACATCTGATGTCTGGATTTTTTCCCTGCTTCTGAATTTGTAGACTCCTAGGAAAGGATTTTTTGCAGCCTCTTGTAAATCTGGTTTCTCAAGCAGTTTATCCATCTGTATCGATCCTGTGAGCTG
The DNA here is from genome assembly GCF_002007445.2 of Ailuropoda melanoleuca. Taxonomy (NCBI): domain Eukaryota; kingdom Metazoa; phylum Chordata; class Mammalia; order Carnivora; family Ursidae; genus Ailuropoda; species Ailuropoda melanoleuca. The sequence continues at coordinate 4,454,586 of NC_048228.1, forward strand.
TGAAAGACAAGACACACTGAATGTATCAAAAGGCAACCGTTTCCATGCCCTTCTTCCACAGAAGGGGTTCAGCTATCACCTGACCAGCAGCACAGTACAAGCTGTGGAGAATCAGATGGTTCTGGAACATACAGGAGCAGCTGGGTTTGCTTCCGGCCCAGCCACCCAAACTGCAGTTTTCAAGCAAAGAGCTCACTGGTGTTCCACCCGGGAAGGTGGCTGTCACTCCGCACTCCGACGTCCCCGGTCCCCACCAGTGGCTGAGGGCCTCCCCCCGGTCCGTGCACAGGGCAGGCGACGGCAAAGGGGCAGATACTCACACTGCTTTGGTATCCTAAGCGTCTCGTTGTCCAGCGCCATCACCTGGTGCAGGACGCCTCGGAACTGGTAAAGCACTTTCAGGTTCTTCTCCTCACCTACGCACGGGTCGTAGAACCCAGGCAGCCCTGCCTGTAACAAACACAGTCTCAATCCCTGAGAGCAGAGACCGTTGGTCAAGCCCAGCGCCACTACTGTCGGCCGCCACCTGAGGGTCAGCGTGGAAGGGCCTTGGCGTTCCCTCAGGAGCCGCCCACGAAAGGTGCACACTGTGGAGCTGAGAAGGCCAGAAAGTTGCCTCTCAGTCCTAGGCTTCCCTCGCAGTACAGCCCCCTCCCCCTGGAGTCTCCCAGAGACCCGTCTTCACAGCAGCCCCGGCAGGACTCCTGACAGAGCTAGGTCCTGGGCCTGCGCCCATCTTCATTTTAGTTTGCCTTTACCGTCCCCACCCCTGGCTCCAGCACGAGCTTCCAACGTGCTACAGATCTCATGCTCTTTCTAGAACAAGGCAAGGAGTAAAGAGAATGTAAGCTCCACGAAGAGAGGATGTATGTTTTGTTTGCTGCTCTACCCGGCACACAGTAGGTGCACAGGAAATCCTTGCTGAGGGAACGGGTGACGTGAACAGCTCTGGTGTGAATCGAACTTGGGTGCTGGGCGGCGCGCCACCCAGCCAGCGCCGTGCCACGAGGGGGTTCCACCACGATGAAATGGCCATCCAGAGGGGCCAGCCGCCCCCACTCCCCACAGGCCTGTAGTGTCTGACTCCCGCAGGCAGGCGCCGTACCTTGGAGGCCTCTGTGAGGATGAGCTTCGAATCCTTCACCAGGCACTGCAGGGGCACAGTCACGTCAATCACCTTCACCTTCTCACTCTTCTTGCTCTTGTCGTTAACGAACTTCCCGTACCAGGCGTTGACGATGATGAGCCCTGAGGATGGGCGCAGTCTAAGCAGAGGCGGGTCTCAGCTGGGCACCCGTCGCAAGCTGGGCTGCAGGAGTGCCGTGCTCCTCTGAGCCCCCCGTGCCCACCCTGCCCGGAAAGGCCAGGCCTTCTCACCCATTCTAGACTCTTCCGCCTCAATTATCCGTCGGACAGATTCCTGCATCAGTCGGACCTGCAGAGAACAAGGAGGGCCACTGCTGGGGTCCTTCCGGGGCTCCGCCTCTTGGGTCAGCTGTAGCCACATGCCTGGGTGCATTGTAGCCCCTCCTCTGTTCACCAAGAACCCAACGGTACCCCTTCATTTACGCCTGATATTTCTGTTCTGTCACCTGAGAACAGTTCACTTAAAGGGAAGGAAAAGAGGAGAGGACCCTCCAGTTCTTAGAAAAACCTTGTTATGCCTTTTGAGGGTAACTGTATCTCATCTTTAGGACTGGGCCTGGAGTCCCCGGGATTGTATCCCATAGGGATTAGAAAGACTGAGGTGGCTGATGAAGGCCCGTATGCAGAGTGTGACGTGATCCCCGAGCCGCGGCGTGAGCCGTGCGGGCGGCAAAGGGTGAGGACGCAGCGACAGTCGGAGTCACGCAGGGAAAGGACTTCCGGGGGGCGCATCTCCGCGGCACTTACGGCAGCTTCTGCCTCTTGTTTCTTCTGCAGAATGTCAGTGGCTGTGCTTTCCCTCTGCTTTTCCAACTCCCTTAAGCGAGAAAAACACAAGCCACATGTTAGTGCGGAGTGAGGCAACAGAGCCCCTCGTTGGACCTACGCCCAGCAAACAGTGTGAGCTCTCACTGCATTCCTGGTTCTGGAGCTTTAGAAAATATTTCCAAGACAAAAGCAAGCAAATCTGTTCATTTTAGGGCTCTGCAGCTTCCCTTTCTTTTGTCCCTCGGTGGCTCTCCCCCACCTCCTCACCGGACCACACAGGGGGCCCACTGCGGTGGGAAGCAGCCCCCACGGGACAGGAATCTCAGCACAGGGGGAGGCTGGAGGAGAGGGGAGGGCCACGGGGGAGGCCACGTTCTCGGATTATCAGAGAACGCTCTTAGGTGGGGCCAATGCTTACTGCTTCAGGTGAGAAATACACTTTCTTCTTATGTAGCAAAGCACAGGGATTCTGGGCAGCGCACCCCTGTCCCGTCAGAAGACTGACCCCGCACATTCTTCCTTCTAAGCCTCAAGCTTCCTGGGGAAGCAGGGCCCTGAACTCCAGGGATTCAAAGGCTGCAGGGGCCCCAAAGAGGGGATTCTCTGAGCTCAGCGGCTTACTACATCAGACGATGGTAAGTACTGAATCTCAACCACCTCTCAGATGGAATGCTATGTCCCAGTGTGTGATCTACAAGAAACTGCAAAATAAACGAACATTTCTGTAACTTCCACGACTACGGTTAATTCACGCCCGTGCGTAAGAACTCAAACCCACTCCTGTCGAGCTCAGTGCCAGGAAAAGAAATGGTTAGAATGAGGCCAGGGGCCCTTCTGTTTCTTGTGGTCATGGTGTATAGTCGGCACAGTTTTACAAACTAGCTCTAACCCTTTCTGGAAGTAGGAGGGACGAGTGAGGGGAGCCCAGTAGCAGGTCCGCTAACGAGCATAATCAGCGCCCACCGAGCACTTACTACGGGCCGGGTGCCATGCCGAGGCTTCACATGTGTGAATTAATTTTCCTAGTGACTCTTTGAGTAGGTTCTTTTATTATCATATCCACCCTAAAGACAAGGAAACTGAGGCACAGTTATTTACTGATGTCCCCGCGGCATGTTAGGAACTCACTTCTCTTTCTGCGCCCGGAGGTACGGTTTGATGGCCAGACGGTGAAGAGCGAAGTAGGCGACGAGCGGCCCCACGGTGGCGTAGAACACGGCGCTGGGAAGAAGCTGGTCCGTCAAGTGAATAGGGAAGAAGTAAGTTTGACTGGCCCTGTTTAACCTGAAAATAAAAACGACACAGAACACCCAAGATGAGTCAGGTTTCCAGGGAAGGGTAATTGAGGTCTCAGCCACAGGATGAGAACTCTCAGATATACGGAAGGCCAGTTACAGGTGGTTTCATAGTCTACACACCTTCTGGTCTCTGTTCCAAAGTTTAGTTGCTAGATTTGATGTCTGTGACAAAAGAAAGGTCCCACTATCTGCTAACCTCACGGACAAAGCAGTGACTACCACTTGCCCAGAGTGAAGGTGGTCTTAGAAGACAGGAGCGAGGGGGGTGCCTGGGTGGCTCAGTCAGTTAAGCACCTGACTCCTGGTTTTGGCTCAGGTCATGATCTCATGGGTTGTGGGATTGAGCAGCAGAGAGTCCGCTTGAGAGTCTCTCCCTCTGCCCCTCCCCCAACTTGTGCACACTCACGTGCTTTCTGTGTCAAATAAATAATCTTCAAAGAAATAAAAATGAAGACAGGAGTGGGCAGCTCCCAGGGTCCTGGAGATAGAGACCTCTCTATTCCCAATTTATCTATTCGAAAAAAGTGGGTGAAGATTTCCCAAGTCGGAAGATGAAGGAGGCTCTGCTTCTAGTAATGGTCGAGTGGCTGCCGTTGGACCAGTCATCCCACAGGTAACCACTGTCAACTCAGACCACAAAGAACAAAGACTCTCGGGTACTGGAGAGCGACTACAGGCCGGCGGGTACACGGGAGGGCTGAGAGTCTAGAGCGGGCAAAGGCACTGGTTTCCTGTTTTGTTGACAGCTTTGAGCCCGAGGGCAAGTCTTAGCTGCTACCGTGTGCATGGGTAACACTGGAACGAAATCTGAGGTCCTAGGAGATTGAAGACCCAGAGTCTGACGCAACCACAGCAGCTGGGAAGCAGGGGTCCCTCAATAAGGGAAATCAGAGATTGGGAGCCCCAAGTTCTTTGTACAAACGTGGTGCAATCCCCAGCGGATCCCGGTCTATCAGTGGCCTCAGCTACAGGTGAAGTAATTATGCTGTTCTAGCTGTTGCCACACGTGAGTCCCAGTTCACAGTCTGACTTCTGCCACGTTAATTACTTTTGAAAAGTTAAAATCAACGCTTTTTGGGAATTGTAACAGAATATAGACTCTCTACACAGTACCATTCACAATACCCAAGGTACAATACAAACGACTCTAGATACCTACATATACAGCAAGAGAAAAAGATCATAAACCGAGACCAACCCTGGATGACCCAGACTCTGGAAGGAGCAGGGAAGGATTTCAGAATGCTACTTTATGCCGGAAGACATATTCACTGCATGGACTTAACAGCAGACAGGAGATGAGAGCAGTCACTGAACTTGTAGATAGATGAACAGAAATTATCCAATATGAAGAACAAAGAGAAAAAAACTGAAGGCAAATGAGCAGAGCCTCAGAAATCGTTGGAACCGGTTTCGAGTTCAGTAATTAGGGCACCAGAGAGGAGAGAACAGGGCGGGAATTAAGACTTTAAGAATTAATGGCCTAAAAGTTCCAAATCTGATGTGGGACACAAATTTACAGATGCAACGAGTTCAGCAAACTCCAAGCAGCATAAATACAACAAAAACCACATGTAGGTATGTTGTAGGCACAAACTGCTGGAAAAAAAAGTTAAAAAAAAATACCCCCAAAAAACCAAAGCAAAACAAAAAGTTAAGTAGCAAAGAAAGANGTTCAGCAAACTCCAAGCAGCATAAATACAACAAAAACCACATGTAGGTATGTTGTAGGCACAAACTGCTGGGAAAAAAAGTTAAAAAAAAATACCCCCAAAAAACCAAAGCAAAACAAAAAGTTAAGTAGCTAAGAAAGAAAGAAAGAAAGAAAGAAAGAAAAAGAAAAAGACAGAAAGAAAGAAAGAGAAAGAAAGAAAGAAAGGGAAAGAAAGAAAGAAAGAAAAAGACACCACACTCAGGGGGATCATGATTCAAATGACCACTGATAGGTGTCATACGAAAGAATGGAGGCTGGAAGCTGCTAGAATAACATCTTCAGAGCACTGAAAGCACAAATCCGTTAACCCTGAATTCTATATTCAGGGACAATATCCTTCAGAAGAAAAGCAACTCCAGAAATGATAATGCTGAAAACAAAAGAAGCCAAACAACCCAATAATAAAACAGACAAAAGATTTGAAGGATGACTTCACTAACAAAAAAAATATGGATGGTAAATAAGTACACGGAAAGATGTTCACCATCTGGGACGTGAGGGAGACGCAAATCGAAACCACAGTGGGACACACTCACACACCTGCTGAAGCAGCCCGAGTGAACAAGAGGCCAAACCAAGGGCTGGTGAGGGTGTGGAGCCACTGGGCTCTCACACGCTGCTGGTGGGGAGGGAACACGAAGCCACCGCCGGGAAAGCCACTTAGTACTTTCTTATCCCGGGGAGCACACCCCCCATCCAGCTCAGCATGGCTGCTCCTAGGAACTGACCCAAGAGAAATGAAAACTTACGTTCACACAAAACCTGTATGTGAACGTCTAACTGGCTTTATCTGTAATTGCTAAAAACTGGAAACAAGTGAAATGTCCTTAAACTGATAAGCAGATAAACTGTGGTGTAACAACACAATGTAATGCCAAGTAACAAGGAAAACGGACACACTACTGACATAGGCAACCATCAGGACATATCTCGAATGTGTTGTGCTCGTGAAAGAAGCACAAAAGGCTTTACACTGTATGATTCCAATTATATGACATTTTGAAAAAGGCAAAAACATAGGGAGTGAAAGCAGACCAGTGGCCAAGGGTGTGGGAGACAGCACAAAGGCCAGGAGGCAAAAACATAGGGCCACACAAAGGCCAGGAGGCAATTTTGTTCTGTATCTTGACTGTGATGGTGGTTACATGACTTATGTGATTGCCAAAACTCCCAGAACTGTACAGTAAGACAGATGAATTTTACATTTATGTAAATTTTACGTCAACAAAGTTTGACTTTAAAAATTACAGCAGTGATAACAGCTTAGTTCTGGGGTAGGAATGCCCACAATGAAACTATTTTAGGTTAATATAATGTAAAATAAAATAAAGTGCTACATTGAGATACAACATAAAAGCAGAATAAAGAAAAAATAGAGACATTTTCTTGGTAAAGAATACTAAGAGGTAATCACTGACAGAACTACACTAGAAGAAAAGCTGAAGAAAGTTCTTTAGGCCAAAGAAACAAATATCAGAAGGAAAATTAGATTTTAAGGAAGGAATAAGGAACACTGGAAGCAGTTTAAAAAAAAAAAAGTGGGCAAACATGACTCCCCCCCTTAATTTTTTAAACACATATATATGTACAAATATATACATATGAAACTATTTAAAGCCAGAATTACAACACTCTTGGGACTATAATGTATGTAATTATAATGCATATGGCAAGTACAGCATAAAGAACATGGGAGGGGAAATGGTCCTAGAAGTTTTCAAGGTTCTTTCATTTTACATGAAGTAATACAATATGAAGTCTAATCAGATGATAAAAGGTTAATAATACATAATCTCTAGAGCAAACACTAAGAAAAAAAACCCCAACGCAAAGAGGTATAGCTAAAAAGTCAACAGGTAAATCAAAATGGAATGCTAAAAATATTCAGTAAGAGAAGACAGAAGACAAATCATAAATAACAGGCCTAAATCCAGCCATGCCAATAATTACATTAAATATTAATGGACTAAACACTCCAATTAAAAAGCAAGAAACTGTATGAATGGATATATGCTGGCTATAAGACACCCTGTGTATATGAACACAGACAAATTAAATATAAACAGACAGAAAAGGATAAACCATAGAAACAGTAAGTGTAAGAAGGCTGCAGCAGCTATACGAGTATCAGATAAAGCAGACTTCAAGTCAAGGAAAGCTGCTAGAGATGAAATTTACGAAGCCAAAACTGACAAAGGAAGAAACAGAATTCTATACTCATAGCTGGATGTTTTAACACTACTTTCTCAGCAACTGACAGAAATCTGGCCCAAATCAGTAAAGTACAGAACTTCTGGTTTCTGATGAATGTCGTCAACCACCTTGACCTGTTGGTATTTATAGAACACTACAGCCGACAACTGCAGAACACGTTTTCAAGTGCACATGATCACTCGGGTCGATTCCATGGTGAGCTGTAAAAAAGTCTCAATATATTTAAAAAGACTGGAATCATACAGCATATGTTATCTGACCTAAATGAAATTAAATTGAAATCATTAATCAAATATAGAAAAAACCCCAAATATTTAGAAATTTAGCAATACATTTCCAAAAGTGAAATTAGAAAACAGTCTGAATTGAATGATAATGATGTAACAAAATATCCAAATCTGTGGGATGGGGTAAAACAGTGTTTAAAGCCTTAAATGTTTATAATATAAAAGAAAGGTTTCAAATTAATAACCTCAAGCTGGGCTTTAAAAATCTAGAAAAGGCAGCAATGTGAAATCAAAGTATGTAGAAAGGAAAAAAAAATCAGAAATCAATGAAACAGAAAACAGATAAACAACAAAGAACATAACAAAGCCAAAGCTGTTTCTCTGAAAGGTTAAGGGTTCCATCGAGACTGGTTATGAAAAAGGAAGAATGAACACAAATGACCAACATGAGGAATGAAGACAGAGATCATCTACAGAGAATTATAGACATTAAAAAAGTAAGGGCATATTATGAGAAACTTCATGTTAACAAATTCAACAGTCGAAATGGACATATTCCTTGAAAAACACAAAGTAACAAAGCTGACACGAGATGAAAGCGAAAACTGGAAAAGCCATGTATTTTTTCAAAGAATCCATGATCAAAAATCCTCCTATAGGGGCACCTGGGTGGCTCAGTTGGTTGGGCATCTGACTCTTGATTTCGGCTCAGGTCATGATCTCAGGGTCATTGAGATGGAGTCCCACGTTGGGCTCTGCGCTCAGCAGGGAATCTGCTGGAGATTCTCTCCCCCTCCCTTTGCTCCTGCCCTGCTTGTGTGTGCACACTCTTTCAAAAAAGAACAAACTATTCTCATACAAATCCTTTCAGAAAACAGAGGAAGAAGGGACCACTTCCTAACTCATTTTATCAGGCTGCCATAACTCATTCCAAAATCTGACAAATACATAATTAAAAAAGAAAGTTACAATCCACATCCCTTATAAACAGAGATACAAAAATCCTTAGTAAGATATTAGCAAATGAAATCAAGCAATATATAAAAAGTATTATATGTTATGATCAAGTGGAATTTTCCTCAGGAATGTAAGGTTGGTTTAACATTCAAAAATTACTGTGATTCACCAAGTAAACAGACTACAAGAAAAAAGTTAGCAAAGTAAGATCCTCTGTTATTCTGAACTCTGGGGCCTTCCGGAAAACTTCAGTTTATACAGCAATATGATCTGGACAATTTAGCCTGCTGACACGGGAACCTTGGTTGAAGTGAAAATGTTTCTTTCCGAGGAGGGAGAGTGGCATTCTTGGGATGAGAATTCAATTCAGATTATGTCCTGCAATACCTGCATGGGAGAAGTGTTTCACAACAGAAATGGAATCAGAAAACTGTGTCTCGGGGCGCCTGGGTGGCACAGTGGTTAAGCGTCTGCCTTCGGCTCAGGGCGTGATCCTGGCGTTATGGGATCGAGCCCCACATCAGGCTCCTCCGCTATGAGCCTGCTTCTTCCTCTCCCACTCCCCCTGCTTGTGTTCCCTCTCTCGCTGGCTGTCTCTATCTCTGTCGAATAAATAAATAAAATCTTTAAAAAAAATAAAATAAAAACCATGTCTCGTTAGTGGCCCCAATTTGGGAATAAAAGGGGTTAGAATGAAGAAAATCTGTCGGCTGTGTGTCCTTTACTAAATCTCAGGGGTCCTCAGATCACTGAGAGGAGAGCGGCCCAATGCAGCTCTGGTCCTGGTGACCTGCTTTGGCTCTCATCTCCAAACCGTGATGTGTGATCTGCTTCCTTCCTGTCTCTGTATCTCTCCCTCCCTCCTTCTGTCTCTTGCAGAGCTCTCTCAAGTGCCAGGCTGGGTTCTAGGCTCCAAGAGTGCAGTACAGAATACAATGAACACAGTTCATTGTTAAAGAGCTTCTGATGAGGGGCAGGGAAGTGTACGGATGATCAGAGGGGATGGTGTCGTGGAGGATAAACAGGGGAAACGGAAAGAGTTTGCCTGGGGCAAAGTGAGGGGTACGCTCTTACCGGGTGACGAGGGATGGTTTTGGCAATTAGGTGACATCTGAGCAGACACCTGAGGGAATTGAAGGAACCAGCCATGCTGGCATCTGGGGACTGAGATAAAGCAAGCACATAGTCTGGTCATAGGAGTGGGCTTGCTGTTGTCTGGAGCGGCGTGGAGGCCAGGGTGGCTGGAGTGGAGTTAGAAGGGGCAGATGGGAGAGGAGGGGTCAGCAGGAAGTGAGGTTCTGATCACAGAGGGTCCTGAAGAACTCTGGCTTTTGCCCAGGATTGAGGGAGTCACTGAGGGCTTAAGCAGAGAGCGACAAACACTGACTTACGTTCAAACGTTCTGCCCGTGTGGAGAGCAGGCTCACGAGGCGGTGAAGGAGATGGGTCAGAAGGATACTGCAGTAATTTGGAACCAGACAGTGGGAGCAGAGGGGGTGAGGAACGGTCATGTTCAGGAGATGCTTTCTGAGGACAGCTGGGATGGTTTTGAGATGCATTAACTTTGGTGTGTGGGGAAAAAGAGTGACCAAGGCCAGCTCCAAGGTTTTGCACAGAACAGCTGGAAGGCTGGGACTCTCCTGACCGGCACAGGGACGCTCTGGGCAGAGTAGGTTTGGAAGCATCAGGAGCTGAGATGGGATGTTTGAGACGCCGGTGGAGATCCAAGCAGTGATTTGTAAGAGGAAGTGGGAGAGGGGCTAGAGGTCTGGCAGGCAGGCCAGGCCAGAGCTACAAACATGAGCATTGCCAGTGCAGGAAGGTACTTTTCAAGCCAGCAGGCGGGATGGGGCCACCTGGGGAGGGAGTCCACACAGACAAGGACTGGGTCCTATGCGATGCCACACACAAGCGATCAGCCATTGAGGTAAGAGAGGCGGCACGGAGAGGCTGGAAGGCAGGAAGGCACGCCGCTGGAGCAGGGGAGAAGGCTCTGGGCCGGAGGGATGAACAGACGCTGCACAGGCTGATGGCGGCCCTGTACGTGTCACGTGTGTGAACAGCAGTGTCGACGAGTGGGCGCGCGGGGCTGGCATCGGGACCACCCGGGGGAAGGGAGAGGTGCACCCGGCTTGTAGAAGCTCCCTGACCGCACAGACTCAGACCCTCAGGGAACACTGGGCCTCGGACTCCTTGGCAATGGCTTACACGCTAAGACAGAGGCAACTGTATCTTTAAGAACAAAGCTACAAAGCAAGGTCTATTTCATCCTTAAGGGGGGTGAAGCCCGGGTGAGTTACAAGTTGCCAGATACTCCTTGGCCAGAAAGATCCAGTTCCACTTACTTGACTTTGAGAGAAACGCCCTGAGGGACTCCAACGCTGACAGCTGCGCCTAGGACGCTGTGCCTGGAGATTTTGCGCTCTGCTCCGTACTCCACCACCGTCCCGAAGAAGCCCGCCCTGCAGGGAGCGTGAGGCCTGAGCAAGTTGGGTCCCTGGGCTCTCCATCTCCTCCGGTCCCCATGAGCAACTGTCACTCAGCACAGAGGTCGCCCCTGCCCCCCGCCCCAGGAGTGGATCACGATGGACACCCTTGGTCAGCAAGCAGAACTAAGTCAGCACACGAGCGGTGCAGTCCTTCCGTCAGCCTCGAGTCCCTCAGGGCGGGGACGGTGGAGCGGTAAACTCCACAGCCTTCAACAGGAGCACCCGGGAAACGTCACAGACACGAGCGGGCACCTCACACCCACCAGCTCCGCCTTTGGAACCCCCTCCACAACGTGCCGCAGGCCTGCTTCTGAGCAGCCAGGCCAGGACTTACTTCAGGGATCCTTTCACGCGGGTCTGGTCATCATCCTGGAATTTGTGCTGATAGCTGATCAGTGCAAAGGAGTGAGGGATTCCAAGCTGGGGAGACGGGGAGAAGGGAAAGCACACTAGTGGCCGAGACACCGTGGGAGGGCGGGTACTGCGTCCCGCTGGCTGCTGAGTGCCCATCGTGGGCAGGCCTCTCCAGCAGGGGCCATGATCTGTGTGTGAAGATTTACTAGTGGCCAATATTTAAAAACTGGGGGAGTTCACATAAAAACCCAGTTTCCTGACTTCTCATGAAAACAAACATTCTGTGGCCGGGAGCCTGCATTCTTACACAACGACAGGTGCGGGTGCTGAGGGCAGCTGCCTTTTGGGGGGGGGGGTCCCTCATGCCACCACAGTGGCACCTGAGTGCACGACTCTGCTCTGGGGTCACTTACCAACCTGGGCTCTCTCCCACCCTGATTCTGTGGGCTTCTACTAGATGTGAATGGGGCACTCTGCTTTAGGACAACGGGAACACAGCTACCCCAGAAACCTGAGAAGAGGATCTCAACGCCCCTGAGTGTGCATGCACAAAACCGGCCCCTCGGGCACACGAGGGAGCAGCTCTGTCCTCACCTGCAGGGCCACAGTGAAGTGGCTGGTTTTGGTGTCCCGGACGATGCTCGTGTTCATCGCCGACTGGATACCCCACCGCCACTGCAGGTAGCCCACTGTGTTCTTGTCCAGGTTCCGGGCTAGGACAGTGGTGAGGCCAGGCCGGATTCCACGGGATGAAAACTGCAGAGCACAGTTTGTCGTCACAAAGCTGGGGGGACACACAGACAGAAAGGGGTCCTGGATGACACCCGGTTCTCAGCTGTTCTTGGCCCTTTCCTCTTTGTCAGGCTAAGACCCAGCTCACTCTGCCTTCCATGAATCCCTGAGCTGGTGCCCCACCAGGAAGACAGGACACTGAGCCTCTCTCCTTGAGAGGGAACGAGAGGGTGCCCAGTAACCCTCCCTGCTGATGTGCGTTGCCCACCACCTCCCGTTCTACCGAAAACCACCAGGTCCAGCCCTACTACAGGTCAGAATCACCTCGTGGGGCAAAGGCTGCACACTGGAATCACCCGGCTGATCTAAAAAAACGCTGATGGGCGGCTCCCGCGCCCTGCCGTCCCGGACCGGCTTGGAGTGTAAAAAGCTTGCCAGGTGATTCTAATGTGCAGCCACGTGGGAGGACCCCTGACCCAGAGACCACCCCGGCCAATTAAGTCAGAGTTTCCAGGCAGGGCGCCGGGCATCAGTAGATTCTTCCAGGACCGCCCGTGATTCTGGTGTCCACCCACGGTCGAGAGCTTGGAAAGCTAGTACGGCAAACCGCTTGCCGGGAAAGGCATCTGAAGTTTGTTTTCAAGGGAGTCAGCCCCATCTTCTGGTTAAAAAGGGGTATTTCATTTCAGCGGCATAGGAATTCACACCACTTTACTCAAAGCGTTAAAAGGTGAGCCAACAGCCCAACATTCCCCAGACTGCCGAAGGCTGGCTTCTTTCTCTCTTTCCTAAGCTCGAGAGCTATCACTTTGCCACTAAATAATAACAAATACGAGAGCTGTGATCGTCTTGCTCTTGCAAACCTCCAGCAGCTCTCCGTGAATTAAGAATTTACTCTTCTCCACAGGGCCCCCAACCCAAATGTTCCCTCATTTCTCTCAAGTCACATGGGGTGCCAGCTGCGATTTTCTGCTTCAGCCACAGTGGGTTCAGGGGAGGCAAGTGGGGAGGGGAGAGACCAAAGTCACCCTAGAATTTCAAGACAGTGGCATTGAAAAGAATCAAAATATAAGGACTGAGATTCTTGTTTAATTAAAGTAATAAGACTTAGTCTTTTTATCCAGCATGTCCTAGAGAGAGACCGATTTGAGAGAGAGAGGAGAGATCAGCAAGAGGTTAAATATAACTCTCCAGTGTCTGCATCTTGCTGACGACCAGGGAGTCTCTCAAGTGGCTCACGGTTCAATACAGACCCTTTCCAGAACTTGAAACACATTCTCGGGGACAAAGAAAGGATCCACAAGTTCATCAATATTTTAGGCCACTAACCAGCTTCCCTGTGAAGGTGCTTTCTCTCCAGTCTCTCCTGGCTCTCACAGCCCCTGGTGAGCAGGCAGGAGCCTCAACCCCACAAAGGAGGAGACTGTGCACCACAGATCAGAAGCCGGGCCCAGGGCAGGGACAGGCAGCAGACGACCCCTCCCCGCACCCACCAGTCCAGAGTCTGTGCCACATGCACCCTGCCTCGGCTCTCTGCCAGCGCCGCAGGGTCTGCCCCTGGTGACCTTGTAGGACAGAAATGGTAACTCCAGGTGACCTTGACAAAAAGAATACACAAGTTCTAGTCTGCTAAATCCACGAAGACCATCAAAGAGGATTTCTCTATATTTACCATCTTGGGGTGAGATTACGGAACAGCTTCAGACCAAATAAAGGTCCCTGCAGATCCCCGGCTCCAAATTCTAACTGTTCAAAAGAGAAAAAGAGAGTGTTAGCGGTGTTTACTCTCACAGAAGCAACCCGTGTCTCAGGGAAGCACCTCTGGTTATAATTCCTTCTTTTAATTCAAAGCCACTGGCCCTTGCCAGGGCTCTGAAAGTAGGGAGGGGCTGGAAGACTCTGGAGCCCAACATGAAGCTTGAACTCACGGACCCTGAGATCAAGACCAGAGCTGAGATCAAGAGTCAGATGCTTAATTGACTGAGCCACCCGGGCGCCCCTTAAAGATTCTTAAGACCTCGTCCTAACCTGCACCAAATGGAGGACTGCTCCCACAGATCCAAAGGAGGCTGTTTTCAAGGAGGCATGTTTCAGAAAGGAGCCCCTCCAAAGAAAACACTGCTGGCCTCCAATGGTCTCGCTTGCTCAGGTCAGAAGGGGAGACTGGCTTCCTGTGCCCGGCCATCTGCAGAGCCGCCTGCTGAGCCCCCCCCACCCCCGCCACAGCGCCGACTTCACGTTCTCGTTCTGCTTCATCGCCCGTGGCTCTCGCAGGTGACTGGAGATGGTCCTCAGGGGTCCGGAGTTAACCCATCAGCAGTCCCACACTCAGCCTTGGAAGTCCAGCCAGTTCTGGCTGCCTCATTTACTAGTCTGGGTGACTTTCAAGGCAACTCTTCTATGTTAATTTGACGCAGTTCAATTTGCTCAGCAGAGCTGGCTGTTCGACGGCCGCCGATCAGCGGACCAGAGCACTGACATGCGCCTGCCTCCCGAACTGGGCAGGAAAAGAGAGGAGCCTACAGGTTTCGGCTGAAGGGGAACAAAGATGCGGAGTTTCTCACGGTTGCGTTTCTCTAAGCTGCTCTAGTCTACCTCTGAGCTGTCCAGCAGACGGGGGATTCCGTCTCTGGTATGAGACATGTGTTTCTCTTGGGGACAGTCACCTCATGCGGGTTTGACATCTGGTACCCTGTTGTACAATGATGTGGCCAACCTCGGTCTTTTTGGGGGTTGGCTTTTAGAGTGTAAACGTTCAGAAATGAAGCTTTGCAGTGGATAACATGACTCTGCCCGTCAGCATTCTTACCTCTCCCCATCCCTTTGCGGAAGTGACTCGTCTAAGCGCGAAGTTAATGGAACCCCCTCCATTCCCATTTTGGGTTGAGAGGCTTCCGGAGAGGATGGCTGTGTCTGTAGTTGTCAAGGGTGCCTAGGAAATGATATTTGCTGGTAAGGAATGAGTCAAAGCACTCTGGAGCACAAGGACAGCAGCCTAATGAATACACTTCCAGTGCATGGCCAAAGGTGCAGGTGACCACGACTCCAGGGGCTAGGGATGTACGACGACCTCAACTGGTTCACTTCTCTCCCACTTTGCCATCTGAACTGCATGCGGCCACCAAGATAATGTTTTGCAAAAGCTTTGCTGGGCAAATTTCAAAAAACCAGGGGAAAGACAGGGCTAAATGCTGGTTCTTAGGGTACTGATAGCATCTGATGGCACAGAGACTTCATTATGTGCCTTCCCTCCCACTGTGGGATGTCTGGGACCCTCTAGTCCGTGTTTGCCACCAGCACTGGGGAAGGGACTGAATCCGTGGCCCTATTAGCCAACCCTGGAAGCTCTGCCAGATGGGCAAGTTTCCCAGAGTTAGGACTTCATCTGGGTGGATGCACTTGAGAATAAACAGAGTTGAGGAGTTAGAGACCTACTGTAAGCCTCAGCAGACCCGCCCGCCAGTGCTACCTTCAAACTGTGGGCAGAAAGATGACATTTTAGTGACCCTGTGGTCAGCTGAATATTGTGTTTTCTGCACATGACAGAGTGTGCCTTAAAACTAAGACTGGTTCTTGGAATCACCAGTGGAGGTCTGCTTTCTCACCCCAGACCTTCCTGACCTTGGCCTCTGCTTCTCCCACACCACTTGCACTTCTGCTGGGGGAGCCCTGTGACCTTGGAAGCTAAGTGCCTCCTGGCACTCATGCTTTGAACACGTCAGCAAATCAGTAACAAACAAGGTTGTGCCGGGAACTCTTTTTTTTTAAGTGGCTAACTGCATCCTTTCATAAATAAAGATGAGAAAAACCACAGCTGCTCGGTGCGCTGCGCCTCGTTAACCTGAGCTCACCGCACTCGGGGTGGGGGGGAGCGTCTGGGCTTTACCTCAATGGACTGGGATATGTGCATCTTGTTGATTTCAATCTGCGGAAAACCACTTCCGGACACATCTTCGTACTCCTCTTCATAGCGATCAAAAAGGTCAGTGGCATCGATGCCAACACTGATGGTCCCCTGGGGCAGAAAAACAAGCAGTCAGCAGCAGGGGTGGTATTTGTGGAATGAAAGACGATCTACACTCTGGCAGCTGGCGGTTCACTGGGTGTGGGCAGGACTCCCCCACGAAGCCCACGGAGCATGAATGTCACAGTTCACACCAAACAGCAGCAGAGCGTCACTGACTGCTGGGGTCACAGCACCAGTCACGTCGGCAGGCAAACAAGACAAGCGTTAGGAAAAGAAAAAAGGCCCATGTAATTTGATTTTTAGGGCCCAGATAGGACCGACTTCATGGCTCTAAATAGATCACCTCCAGATTTAACCCCTGAATGCAGAAACCACCTAGACACGAGCCACATGAATTAAACATTTTAATGTTTGATTCTAAACACTCTCACGTCACAAAACTACTTTAAAACTCTTTAAACATAAACATAACTTCAAAGATAAAGAAGTGCCAGGTGCCGGGCGCCTGCGTGGCTCAGATGGTTAAACGGCTGCCTTTGGCTCAGGTCATGATCCCAGGATCCTGGCATCGAGCCCTGTGCTGGGCTCCTTGCTCAGCGGAAGTCTGCTTCTCCCTCTCCCTCTGCCTGCCACTCCCCTGCTTGTGCTCTCGCTCTCTGCCAAATAAATAAATAAAATCTTAAAAAAAAAAAAAAAGAGTGCAAACAAAATCAATTATGAATGAATGGGAGATTGAAAAATTGTTTCACCTTCTAAAATTAATTTGAGGATTAAGCTATGAGAAACGAACACTATATTCTCTCAAGAAATGTGAAGCTAAAATTTGCTGACTGATATAAAATGCTCCATACTTGGAAAATCAATGTTTATTATTTTTTTATCATAAGATTTTTCAAATGAGCATATATCTTAATCCCACATATAAAAATATGACCACATACACATTTTTATTCAGTTCCCTGCAGCCCATTTTAAAAAACCGTATTGAGGCTGAATTTACATATAGTAATGCAAACTGCGCCCACCTAACGTGCACATTTCGGTGAGTCCTGACAGACACGTGGACTCGGGAAACCAACCTCCACAATCACGACACTGAACATTTCTATCGCTCCAATAGCAGCGTGGGAGCATGTGTTTTTCTCCCTGAGAAGGGGACACGCGAACAAAGACGTGAGTGGGAAACCAGGGAGGAGGCCGCCGGGGCTGGAGCAGAGGGCACACAAGGGTGGTTGTGCGCGGACGTTATGGCGGGGGGCGCGGGGCAGGGTAATCCAGGAGATTTCCAGTTGAACCCTGCTGTTTCGGCGGGTTTAGCAATTATCCCAGATTTTCATTTTTAAACCAAGTACCACCATCATTGTCAATAGTTGCCTTAAACCAACAAGCCAGACTGGGGTTGGTGCGTAGGCCTTCGCTCGGTCCCTCTAGCCTCCGACACCATCTTGTCTAACGGTATGTGGGAGCCACTGCTCCTCTCTTCTCTTCCCAGGCGAAATTTGAGCACCCTTCCACCCTTAGACCACCCCAGACGCTTGCTGGTGTGGTGGCCGAGCAGTCACCTCCTCCCAGCCCAGCTGGTGTGAGAAGGAGGAGATGCTGCTGTCCGTCTGGAACAGCAGGCAGGTGGCCTGGGCTTTGGCCCATGACATACATGAAGCCGTGGGCAGCCATGTGCACTGGAACCTGCAGGTGCATATGAACACGGGTGGGAACAGAGGCGGGCCAGTCCTGCAGAAGATAGTAGAGAGCGGTCAGAACACTCTTGCCAGTGCTTTTCTTCTACTGAACGATATCATCAGGAGGTGGCATACTTTCTGTGAAGGTCACAGTAACTATTTTGGGTGTGGTGGGTCCTACGGTCTCTGTTGCAATTCAATTCTGGTGTTGGAAGGGAAAGCAGACTAACTATCCAGCAAGGGACTGACCCCTGGCTATGTTCTAGTTCCAGTAAAACTCTTTATTCATACTAAAATCTGAATTTCATACATTCATGTCTCAAAATATTACTTTTCTTTTTGTTCTTCTTCTTTAAAACAAACAAACAAAAAAAGCTCCAGCATGGAGCCCAATGGGGGGCTTGAACTCATGACCCTGAGATCAAGACCTGAGCTGAAATGAAGAGTTGGACACTTAACCCACTGAGCCACCCAGGCGCCCCCTTTTGATTTTTTTTTGACCGTTAAAAAAACATAAAAAGCATTCTTAGTTTGTAAGTCAGAAAGAAACTGGCAGTAGGGCCAAATCTGCAACTCGTGATGTAAATCTGTAGGGCGTTTGTTTTTTTTTGGGTAATACTTCCTTTTTTGATAAATTCTTCAGGCAGCAATAAAATTAAACATAGGGTATGTTTAACAACAATGAAAATAAGCACTCAATTTCCATCTTCTCAGAAAGCTGATCATCCAGAGCGCTAGTGCAGACCCCATGAAAATCATGTCTTTAAAGTGAGCTGCTCTTCTTTAAAGACCACGCCTGAAGTGAGGGGTAGCAGCAGGGATTTACAGTAACTGTGGATCAGATGGTAGTTCCTCTCTGCTCATTTCACTCATTTTCATCATTCTAAGGTTTGTACTGCACACACGAAAGATAAAGCAATAGCTATTTATGTGTTCATTCTATTAGCAAAAGAACCTCACAGCTGCTAACGATGCCAATTTTATGTCCGTGCTCACCTGATGCTTCAAACAGAAAATCAGGTAATCTTAGTGATGGTTTGATATGAATTATAAAGTGCAATATTGTGATTTATAAGAAATATATATTTGTTCAGGTGACCAAATCTGTATTTCGTATTTGTATTTGGTCTTCATCCACAGGGTTCCTGGCTCACAGCTCCGAGAACCCATGAAATTTCTGGTGATGAGGGTGATAAATGTGTCTTCTGTTATGTTAATGAAGGTGGCTTTTAGTCTCCTCCACCTCAGGGCCAGGGGCTGGATGCCAGGAGCACCAACCAAGTGATTAGAGGGTTGGAAAGTTCCAGTTCTAGCCCCAGCCTCCAGGGAAGGAAGAGGAACCAGAGGTTGAAACAGCCAATGGCCAGTGAATTAGTCAATCTGACTATGCGATGAAGCCTCCATAAAATCCAGAAGGACCGGGTTCGGAAAGCTTCAGGGCTGGTGGGCACAGCGGTGGTGCAGGGAGAGCAGGGTGTCCGGAGAGGGCACTCAAGTCCTGTACCCGCTCCCCAGAATTTGCTCTGCATACTTCCACCTGGCTGCTGATTCATAAACGTGCTTTCCCTGAGTTCTGCAAGCCCCTCCAGTGAATTACAAGAAGGTAAGGAGGAGGGTGTTGGGATCTACAGCCCTCAGTCAGAAACCCTGTGACTGGCATCTGCGGGGCGGGGTGGCTGCAGTTATGTAGGACTGAACACTTAACCTGTGGAATCAGATGCTGTCTCCAGGTAGATGGTGTCAGAACTGAATTGAATTTTGTTTTTAAGTAGGTTCCACACCCCATGTGGAGCCCAACGTGGGGCTTGAACTCTTGACCCTGAGATCAAGGCCTGAGCTGAAATCAAGAGTCAGATGCTCAACCGACTGAGCCACCCAAGTGCCCCTAGAACTGAGTTGAATTCTTGCTGGTTGCATGCTGCCCCCATACTCCATGCTGGAATTAGGTGGGAACCCTAAAAGAAAATGTTACTGTAAACTCAAGCCAAAAAGTTTCCACCATGATAATACTCAAATGCCAATTTTGGTAAAGTATAGTGTTATGGTAAAAGGGTCTTTAAAGTAAGAAACCTGGGGTGCCTGGGTGGCTCAGTCGTTAAGCGTCTGCCTTTGGCTCAGGGCGTGATCCCGGAGTCCTGGGATCGAGCCCCACATCAGGCTTCTGCTGGGGGGCTGCTTCTTCCTCTCCCACTCCCCCTGCTTGTGTTCCCTCTCTCGCTGGCTGTCTCTCTCTCTCTGTAAATAAATAAATAATCTTAAAAAAAATAAAGTAAGAAACCTATAGAGCAGAAATAGCTCTAGAATTAGTTACAGTGCACACAGATACATAACTGTGTCAAAACAAGTTGTGATATTCCACCTAGGGAAAATTAACTTGTCAAAATGTACAAATATTTTTGTGTATTCAGAAAAATAATTTTTTGTGAAACTGATTCCTTTTTTTTTTAAAAAGTAGGCTCCATGCTGAGCATAGAGCCCAGTGTGGGACTTGAACTCATGACCTTGAGATCAAGAGTTAGATGCTTAACCGACTGAGCCACCCAGGTGCCCCAAAGTAGAAAAAAATCTGCAGCATGTCAGTGTATTACAAATTGAATATCATGAATGTCTGAGCCTTTAAAGAACTCCTTTTAAAAATGGCACAATAAACCTTGTAGCTTTTAAAATATTTAAGAAATTGCAATCACTGAATATAAAGTGTGTAACTCTGAAATTGAGCTCTTGAGGAAGGACAAACAACAAATAAAGTAAGAGTCAAACAGTTTATTTCACTTTGAAATTCCATAGTAGTATTTGGGAATATCTCAATTTTTGGTAAGAATTTTTTGGTGGAGGGGCGCCTGGGTGGCTCAGTCATTAAGCGTCTGCCTTCAGCTCAGGGCGTGATCCAGGCGTTATGGGATCGAGCCCCACATCAGGCTCCTCCACTGGGAGCCTGCTTCTTCCTCTCCCTCTCCCCCTGCTTGTGTTCCCTCTCTCGCTGGCTGTCTCTCTCTGTCAGATAAATAAATAAAATCTTTAAAAAAAAAAAAAAAGATTTTTTTGGTGGAACTGTCATCTTTAGTTTAATTTATATTCTATCTTGGAATGGAATGAAATTGAAAAGGCCTACCTGCAGTTTTGTGGCTGGGATGTAAATCTGATGATGCATTCAAAAGATCATAAATACAGACTATTTATAAAAAAATGTGTCAAAAATATTCTGAATGGAGCCTGATGTGGGGCTCGATCCCAGAACACCAGGATCACGCCCTGAGCCAAAGGCAGATGCCTAACGACTGAGCGCCCTAAAGGAAATATTTTTGAAATAGTTTGAATAAACCATTTTATAGGTTCTCCAATGTAAGAAAACCAGTTGTCAATAAACATTTTTTAATTAATTAACTAATTATTTTAAAAAAATTTTATTTACTTCAGACTGAGAGAAGGAGAGAGCGAGCCCACAAGCAGGGGGAGAAGCAGATTCCTTGCTGAGTGGGGAGCCTGATGCGGGGCTCAATCCCAGGATCCTGGGATCATGACCTGAGCCGAAGGCAGATGCTTAACTGACTGAGCCACCCAGGCGCCTCTATTTACTCTTTTAAAAAGATTTTATTTATTTATTTGAGAGAGATAGACAGCGTGCTCGCACAAGCAGGCAGAGGGAGAGGGAGAAGCAGGCTCCTCGCCAAGCAGAGAGCTCGACGTGGGGCTCGATCCCAGGACCCTCGGATCATGACCTGAACCAAAGGCAGATACTCAACTGACTGAGCCACCCAGACGCCCCGGTCGATAAACATTTCAAAAAACCACAAAATTTTAATTATTTTAAGCACCCCTTTTCCCTCCTCCACATTTCCCTTACCACCACATTCCCCAAAATGTCCTGGTCTGGAAGATGCACAATGGTCACCGCATCTACAGGTCACCGTGAGGATGCTGCTGACAATGAATGATGCCTGCCTTCGAGCTCTTCAAGCAGGACGACCTGAGTTTTTGCAGGCTCACTCTGGCTGCCGTGTTGGGGGAAGGAGGGAGGAGGGCAGAGCAGGCAGGAGAGGCTATGCTATAATCCGCAAGGTGCTGATGTAGGACCGGCAGAAACCGCTGTTTTAGGTATGTGGGTTTCATAACTGGCTGCCACATTCAGCTTGTTAGTCCTGAGAGTTTTCGGCTGCTTCTCTGAGGACAGGCAATCATATCCTACACCGAAAATTATAGCCCTTTCAATATTTACATCTTTTTTTAATTATTTGTCTAATTGTGTTGGCATAAAACTTCCAGAATGATGTTAAATGTGATTTTATTTCCTTTCCCAAAGAAAACTTTTATTTATTTTTTTATTTTATTTTATTTTTAAAGATTTTATTTATTTATTTGACAGAGAGACAGCCAGCGAGAGAGGGAACACAGCAGCGGAGGGGGAGAGAAAGAAGCAGGCTCCCAGCGGAGGAGCCCGATGTGGGACTCGATCCTGGAACTCCAGGATCATGCCCTGAGCCGAAGGCAGACGCTTAACGACTGCGCTACCTAGGTGCCCCAACTGCGCTACCCAGGCACCCCAGAAAACTTTTAAAATGATAGATATTTGCATTAACTCCCCCCTGACAATCAACTGACTCACCAGTGGGGAGAACAGCCTCTAAAAGTTAAAAAATACTGCTCACGTCATCACTTTTTCAACCATTTTGTTGTATCTTTAAACAAGGCGAAAATAAGCAAATACTCCGGTGAGCCAGTGACTTCTAAGACTCAAGAGCCTTTGGTGCTGATCCAGGTTGATGGAAAAGGACTAAGCCTGAAAGGTCACGGGAGCCGCCGCACAGAACGTTAGGCCCAGTGCCAGCCATGGCTGATGAAACAGACTGTCCCAGAGATGAGTGATCACGTCACTGTGAGTTCACAAGGACATGGCTTTTAATATTTTAAGGAGTGGTTTGGATGCCTGCCTTCTGCTGTTCTTCCATTTCAAGGAAATAACCTTTTGAAAATGGACTGGTCACGGCTCCAGAACTGGACAGCTTTCTTCTCGACGTGCTAACCAGGTGTTTGGCTGCAACTTAACAACTCACTTTCAAAAACTTTCAAGGCAATATACTTTTATATGAGAAGTCACAACGCTGGGGAATTAAAGTCAGATCCGAATTCTCACAGAAGATCAAAAAGATAAAGAAAAAGAAAGAGAAAAAGATAAAACAGATCTAATGCGGGATAAATTAATGAGCCAGAGCTTTCCCAACAACTTCTAATTGAATGCATGCAGGCTTGTGTTCTTTTATTATTAAACTGTTATTTAAACACATTTTTTCAAATAAAAAGAGTTTACAATGGAAAATACTTGCACATTTCACCTTATTTTTTAGTAGAGCAGGTCATCAAACTTTTTCTGTCAAGGGTCAGATAGTATTTTAGGCTCTGTGGGCCACTCTGGTTGAAACTACTCAAGTCTGTGTTGTTACTGGAAGCACCAAAGAGCCACAGGTAAAAGGTAAATGAATGAGCATTGCTGTATTCCAACAAAACTTTATTTAAGAACGTTGAAATTTGAGTTTTGTATCATTTTTATGTGTCACAAATTATTCTTTGATTTCTTAAAAACCATTTAAGATGTAATAAAAATGATTCTTAGCTCATGGGCTGAAGGAAACTAGACAGCAGGCCACAGTTGGCTGACCCTCGTACTTAACTCTGCCACCAGCGTAGAAAAAGACGACGATGACAGTTATGAATCCTCTACATACGACTGTGAGGCTACTGAAAAATGGCCAGTGGGACACACAACAGCTACAGATTCCCAACTCAGACCTTTGTGACTTGTTTGGAAGCTGGAAGAGTCAATCTATCACCCCGGGCAGTTTCTGCCGCCCGGACTAGAAGTACCTGGACTCCACCGGGAATACAACCCACGGTTTCAAACTATCTTCAAACAACCAGGTAAAAGTAATAACAATGTAACACAACTTGTCAAGTGAATATGATTTACTTAGTGTCTCCGGTTTTGAGCTCCTCAATAAAAATCACCAACTGATAAGATTCAAAGATTTAAGGAGCTAAACACTAGAGGAAGTAGCTGGAGGGATCCCCTTTTAAGCATCTATTCCAACCTCTAAACGACAACCCCACTGGATCACCACCTTCCTGGATCACCCAATGAACCATTCATAAGTCAACCCTTTTTTCTTTAACCATTACATAAAAATAAGCACCGTCGAACAGATACCGTTTGATTCTCTCACCCGCAGACCACTGCAGCAGGAAACTAGGAACTAGGAACTGCAGTGGTTCCAATCCAGCTGCCGTCTGAATTTCCTCGGGAGCCTGTTCAAATACACATTCCCAGGTAGCAGCCTGACAGACTCCTCTTCAGCTGCCCTGAGAATCTGCACTTTTTTAAAAAAATTTATTTATATATTTCAAAGAGAGCGCACGTGCCTGCACACGCGAGCACAAGTGGGGGAAGGGGCAGAGGGAGAGGCGCGTTCCTGGCTGAGCAGAGAGTCCAACGTGGGGCTTGATCCCAAGACCCCGAGATCATGACCTGGGCCTGAAGGCAGACACTTAACTGACTGAGCCACCCAGGTGCTCTGAGAATCTGCACTTTTATTTTATTTATTTATTTATTTATTTTAAAGATTTTATTTATTTATTTGACAGAGACAGCCAGCGAGAGAGGGAACACAAGCAGGGGGAGTGGGAGAGGAAGAAGCAGGCTCATAGCAGAGGAGCCTGATGTGGGGCTTGATCCCAGAACGCTGGAATCACGCCCTGAGCCGAAGGCAGACACTTAACCGCTGTGCCACCCAGGCGCCCCTGAGAATCTGCACTTTTAATAAACAAACGTTGTCGTGGAATTAACCTACTGGTTTTGGCAACCATGAACTCGTTTTTTTTTAACTGAAAATTTTATCGAGATAATTGTAGATTCATATGCAGTTGTAAGAAATAAGAAGAGAGATCCAATGCATCACATTTCTTTCAATGGCTACATCTTGCAAAAACTATAGTGCAATATTATAACCAGGATACTGACATCAATGCAATCCAACCTTCTTGTTCAGATTTCCTCAGTTTTATTTATTTTTTCATTTGTGGCACGTGCATTTAATTCTACACAATCTGATCGCCTACTTGGGTTCATGCATCCAGCACCACGGTCAATACACAGAACATTTGCACCACCACGGGGATCCGTGTGCTGCCGTTAACAGCCACACCTGCCTCCTCCACTCTCCCTCTTCCTGTCCACCCAAACCCTGGTGACCCCAGGTCTGTTCTCCACCTCAACAGTCTTTTAAAGATTTTATTTGTTTGAGAGAGAGAGAGAGAGAGAGAGCGAGAGGAGGGGCAGAGGGAGAGGGAGAGAAAATCTCAAGCAGACTCTGCACTGAGCATGGAGCCTGACACGCAACTTGATCTCACATCCCTGAGATCAGGACCTGAGCCAAAATCAAGTCAGGCAGTTAACCGACTGAGACACCCAGGTGCCTCCCCCTGCCCCACAACCCCACCCCAGTCTTTTAACTGAAGAAGCTGTACTTGAAGGAGTTGTGGCCACTTTCTTTTGTCCTCTAACTCCATGATTATGGACAAGTAAAAGTTTTCCAGTGCAATTATAAATAAACTTAGGTTTTTGGTTAAACCAATAGGACTGTTATCTTGAAATCCTCTTCCCTCCCAAAGTGACACTCAAGGCACAACGACAGCAACAAGATAAGAGGTGCTAACCAAGCCTTAGAATTTGGAAAAGAATGGAGGTGGTCACTGACTGAGCAGAGAAAGAAACCAGGCTTCTGCTGGCTCAGGAACCGGAGGGACCAGGCACCTCAGGAGTTGCCAGCTCACTAAGGAGACAAGTCACAGAGGCTTGCTCTTTGAAGAAATCAAAGGAAGGTGTGCCAGGTCCAGCCGGGGGCGGGGGGCAGGTACTAGAAACAAAGGTGAGTGAGACACGCAGTGGTCATCTCCTGACCTCCCACCTCCTTGACAACAAGACGGCCGGCAGCCACGTGAGAGACTGAGGGTTTCCTCTCCAGAGAAATATCGCCTGCTAAGTAGAAAAGGCCTTTCAACACTAGCCTTTGTGTGTGTGTGGGGGGGTGGAGTCTCCATCCAAACACCCAGAGTTAAGGCCATCAGTGCCAAGCCCTGCCAAGCCCAGGGCACGTCCCCTGAGCCTCCCTGACTCAAGAGCAGCCAGTCAGAGATTCCCAGACACTTGAGGAAGAGCTCCAACACAGAAGTCTAAAACCAAGTAAAGATCAAAAAGAACCAAAAAGCAGAGGATACAAATGCCAAAGAAAACGGCAAGAAATGTCTAAGTAATATCCTCAGAAAAATAAAAGATATTGCACTACTCATTAAAAATAGCATTTATGAACGAATGCTTACTAAGTGTCGGGGACTCTCCTAAGTATTCGACATGTATTATAACATTTAATCTTTTCATTAACAATGAGGCAGGTCCTGTTACTGTCTCCATTTCACAGATGACACCAAGAACAGAGGCCACGTGGCTTGCTCAAGGCCACACAGCTGGGAGGCGTCGGAGACAGGACCTGAACACAGGGCATCTCTGTACACAGCACAAGAACCAAAGCCCTACCTCGTACTTCCCCATGAATTCGAAAAACATCAACAGATTTGAGAAGAAGAAAGTTCTTGGATATTAAAAAATCCGGCAGGATTTTTCACACTGGTAGGAAAGCTGGAAAATAACCTAGAAAAAGAAACTCTCCAACAAGTAAAACTAAACCAAAAATATGCAAAATGGAGAGGAAAAAATTAGCAAGTGAGACGGTGAGTCCAGAGGGTCCAATATGTGAAACGGAAGGAATGTGGACAGAAGGAGAGGAGAACTAGGAAGAGAGAATGTGAGAAAATGCCCCAGGGCTGCGGCACCCGGCCTGCGGGGGCAGGGTGGGGGGTGGGTGTGGGGGGGTCACTGTGCGCACCTGACTCCACTGAGCAGCTCACCCGAGGCCTCCCGCACTCAGCTGCTCAACCCAGACAGGAAGACCCTACAGGTTTCCAAAGGGGGAAAAGAACATCACACACGAGAATCAGGAACTGGAATAGGTCTTCTAAATACCAGTCCCAGAAGCTAGAAGACACTGGAATGAGGTCTTCCAAGTTCAGAGGAAAAATGATTTCCAAACTGGAACTTCATATCCCGTAGAATTAGTAGGTTGGATTATATAAAACTGTTGTTTTTTAGGTCTAAAACAGATAAAAAAGCAGCCATTTCTAACATTAAAAATAAAGCTATAACTAAATACTAAGTTAGACACACTCCCTAACACGTGCGTATCTATCTATACACATACTGTAAAAAGTACACAGATACAGCTTTACACTTAGTTAAGTCTAAAGATACAATCAAGACATTCTGAGATATGCGAAGTCCGCATTTCACCTCTGGAAAGCAATGTGGCAACATCTCTTACAGCTGAACATTTGCATATCCCACGACCCATCAATTTTAAGATCAAGGTGCTTGTGGACACTCTCACACACACGTGCGCACCAGGAGACAAGCACAAGGACGCTCACAGCAGCAACGTCCATAACCACGGAAACCCGGAAACTACACACCCACTCGCAGGAGGATGGATAAACCGTGGTGTACAGCAACGGAAATGACCGTGTCACGACTTCATGAAACACATAGACGTCCAAAGAGGAGGAGGCGTGGGCAGAAACCAAGTCCCAGAGGACCACCTATAGCATGTGCCATTTTTATAAAGCTCAACAACAATACAAACCAAACAGTGGATTACTTAAGCATACATCCAGTTTGTGACAAAATTTAAAAGGCAATAGAAGGATGACTCCCTTTGGATGGCGTTTCCCTCTAGTAGGGAGATGGGGCAGGAGGAGGCCACGAAGGCAGATGCAAGGTGTGGGCACCATTCTTGTCCCGGGGTCAGGCTGTGGCTCCTCCGTGTCTGTGATTACTGCTGCGGCTCAGACGTTACTAATTCTTTGAATATATGTATACATGGAAGTACTTATGTTATTATTTTTTCTTTTAAGAGACAATAAAATGGGGGGAAAAAGGAACAAAGAGATTTGCCTTCCAGGGATCTTCTTTAACGAAGCTATTGGACGATGGGTTTTCTCCACAGAAGGGGGTAAAGGGAGCCCACTGAGGGCAGGGCAGTGCCATTCCGGGCGTCTCAGGCCCTGGCAGTGCCTCCTGTGGCTGCTCCTTGGGAACCAGGTGTCGCCTGAGTGAACAGAAAGGCATTCCTGGGAAGCCGGCGAGGAAAGTTCTGGGGCTCCAGCTGTACAGCAGTCCGGAAAGCGGGGGCTAGACTGGAGTGGGAGCGGGGAGGATGACCGGGGCTCCAGGGGATGCCACCAGGATGGGTGAAAGAATACCTAATGAGCCCGATGGCACTGAGGGGAAACGTTCAGTCCTGACAGTCCAGAAACGAATTAGTGTCAGATTTGTAGAAAGCTCATCAAAGAAACCAAAGGACAGTTACTAACACAGTGGAGGAAAAAGCGGTTTTAAGAAAGGTCAGGTGGAGGGGCGCCTGGGTGGCACAGCGGTTGAGCGCCTGCCTTCGGCTCAGGGCGTGATCCTGGCGTTATGGGATCGAGCCCCGCATCGGGCTCTTCCGCTCTGAGTCTGCTTCTTCCTCTCCCACTCCCCCTGCTTGTGTTCCCTCTCTCGCTGGCTGTCTCTATCTCTGTCGAATAAATAAATAAAATCTTAAAAAAAAAAAAAAGGTCAGGTGGGGGCACCTGGTCGCTCAGTTGGTTAAGCGACTGGCTCTTGATTTCGGCTCAGGTCATGATCTCAGGGTCGCAAGATCAAGCCTCTTGTTGGGGGCTCCCTGCTTAGTGGGGATTCTCTCTCTCCCTCTGCCCCCCCTTTCTAAAATCAACCAATCAATCAATCAATCAGGGTAGGGTAGGGGAGGAGAGAGGAGGGGAGGGGAAGAGAAGGCAAGGGAAGGGAAGGGGGAAGGGGAAGGGAGGAAGGAAGATAGATCGGTCAGGTGGTCATGGTACGCCATCTGGCTCAGCTGAGCATTTATTCAGTGAACATTCACTTAACCTGAAAGGGGATTATAACCACACTGGGTGGCCTGACAAACATGCGCGTGATGGGGAACGGCACCCTTATCTTTACTGGCGGGGGGGTCAATACGTAGCTGCTAAAACTGAAAAAACCAGAGAACAGTGTAAACACGCAGCTCAGGAATACAGAGAAGTGTCCAAAGCAAGAGCTCAGAGGCTCAGAGACCCACAGTGCCGCCTCCAGACTGGGGGGCAGGAGCCAGGCCTGGAAAGACAGGTGGGGAGGGGCGACGGATTGTTTTTGTAGTAAGTCTAGTAACCAACTTTCTAAACTACTTAAGCATATTACTTGGACCACAAAAAAACTGACAAAAATTTCCCCACACCCCAGACTTCAAAACTAGAGTCTCCTTAAAAACGATTAAAATCTCGTTGCGCCTGGGGGTGCTCAGTGGGTTAAGTGTCTACCTTTGACTCAGGTCATGATCTCGAGGTCCTGGGATGGAGCCCCGAGTCGGGTTCCCTGCTCAAGTGGGGAATCTGCTTCTCCCTCTGCCTCTCCCCCACTCATACTCAAGCACTCTCTCTCAAATAAAAAAAAATCTTCAAAAATGATTAAAAATCTCAAAAAGGTCTTATATGCATATTTATTTATTTATTTAAAGATTTTATTTATTTATGTGACAGAGAGACAGCCAGCGAGAGAGGGAAAACAGCAGGGGAGTGGGAGAGGAAGAAGCAGGCTCCCAGCGGAGGAGCCCGATGTGGGACTCGATCCCAGAACGCCGGGATCACGCCCTGAGCCGAAGGCAGACGCTTAACGACTGCGCCACCCAGGTGCCCGTTATATGCGTATTTAAATATCAGTAGAGTGCCCGTGTGTGTCAAAAGTTTCCTCCTCAGGAAGAGCCAACATCACCAAATGACACCAATACTCACAGGCAGGGCCTGGAGTGGGAGAGACACCCTCTGCCCAGAGGTCATCAAAGGAACTCCACCCAGCCCCGATGGGAGCACCACCTGCCGGCCTGGAATCCACTCCCACACTGACTCTCTGAACAGCCGGGAAAACTTATTTTTATCTTAATTATATAACACCCCCCCCATCTCCCCAACCCCCTGGAAGATGTAGGTCCTTGCTGCTCTGTGTTCAGGATTGGATGGTGGATAAAAGTGCTGTGTCCTTCAGTCCTCAGCAGCCCGCCTTGTTCACTGTTCCTTACACCAAGCCAAAATCGTCTTCGTGCTGTCAGTTCTGTTCTTTCCAACTGTCACAAATTAAGACCAGTTGCGGCTTCTCCACAGGGAGGGGAAGACGTGCCTCTCTGACCTGAGCTCCTACTTATTCCTTCTACCACTGTTCCAGACACACCGGCCTCTTTGCTATTCCTCGAACACACCGGACCCACTATACCCCTTTGAACTGGCTGCTCCCACCATCCACAGGGCTCTTCCCTGATATCCACAAGGATAACTCTTCTCTCGTCTTTGTTCCAATGCACTTTCTCAACAAGGCCTGAGCATCCTATTTAAAATTGCAGTCCTTCCCCCTTACCTTGACCTATCTTCCTGCTATAGAATTATCACCTTCTAAAATATTATGTAATTTATGTATTGTGTTTATTGTGTATTATCTGTCTCTCTCAACCTTGATCCAAGAGGGCAGGGTTTTGTCTATTATTCTCTGCTGCACACCCACATCTGGAATAGGACCTGGCTTGCTCCTTATAGGCACCCAATTTTTTTTTTTTAAGATTTTATTTATTTATTTGACAGAGATAGAGACAACCAGCGAGAGAGGGAACACAAGCAGGGGGAGTGGGAGAGGAAGAAGCAGGCTCCTAGCAGAGGAGCCTGATGTGGGGCTCGATCCCATAACGCCGGGATCACGCCCTGAGCCGAAGGCAGACGCCTAACCGCTGTGCCACCCAGGCGCCCCTATAGGAACCCAATTTAAACTGCCTTGTGAATATGTGAATCATCTTTACCTTACCTACACCCAACCCACAAATACTCTAAACTGTCGTTGATATTAAGCCCAGTTAGTGAAAGACCACCATTTCCCCCCATCTCCCCTTCTCTGAGCTAGCACGTTCCGTATCTCCATTCTAGTTCACTGGGATCTTTTATTTATTTTTATTTATTTATTTTTTTTTTTTTTAAAGATTTTATTTATTTATTCGACAGAGATAGAGACAGCCAGTGAGAGAGGGAGCACAAAGCAGGGGGAGTGGGAGAGGAAGAAGCAGGCTCATAGCGGAGGAGCCTGATGTGGGGCTCGATCACACAACGCCGGGATCACGCCCTGAGCCGAAGGCAGACGCTTAACCGCTCTGCCACCCATGCGCCCCTCACTGGGATCTTTTAGAATCGTGGTTTTGTCCTGTGGCCTTGGGTCACCTGAGAATACGACAGACACATCTTCACTGACACCATTCGTAGAAATTCTGAGCATGCCAAGTGACAGCCTTTCTCCCATGATGAGAAGCTTCTCACCAGGGTGGAGATGATGCATTCATCAACCCTCTTTGAGTAGAATCAGTTGTTCACTCAGCCAGGAACGTTCCGTTCTAAATTATTTTCATGCTTATATTTTACCTGGCCATAAGGATAATGTGAGAAATTTCTGTCATATGCATTCTCGATTACTAACTGAAAACTCCCCCAAAAGAGGCAATTGCATTAAGAGGCAATGTACAGTTTGCCTGTTTTATAGCTGGTGAGCCCAGGGTGGCTCTTGAGGCTGTCTTTGCAGATTCATGGTGAGATCAAAGTTGGAACCTGTGTTGTCCGAGGTCACGGAGGATCAAAGGGCAAACTTAGCGGAGTTCCCAAGGATGCGCCCCCCCCCCGCCCCATGTCCCCCCTGCACAAACAGCAGTCTCTCATTCGGACACCTTGATTCTGAGCGGCGACACTGACAGGACGGGGGGAACAGCCTCCTCTGGGCCTCCTGCAGCCAGCACTTCTCTTCTGCAAAGACTGCCTCCTCGGACTCAGTCCCTTGCTCTAGGACAACTTCCCAATTTCTTCCCTTCCAGTAGCTGCCTGTTTCTGCATATGCTCAATGGACCCGTCCTGCCATTGAGCGCAACAAACATATGGGTTCAAACAGCTTTTTTTCTGTAGATTTTCCTGTCAGCAAAGCTGAGTCGGTTTATGACATCAGAGCCATTTCCACCGAACAGACTGAAGTCATAGCCACGGGCTCATTCGAACTCCGACAATCATGAGCCATGGCAGCCGAAACACAGCTTTTTAAAAACCCTTTAAAAATAATTGAGTAACGTAATCCTGCATCTTTATGAAAACATTTTGGCATTCAAAAATATTTTTACTGTTATATTTCTTCCTCGATACATTATTTAAATTCTTTTCCTGATAAAGCTGAATCCTATTTTTAAGCTACCGCAGGAACAAGCCGATAAGTGGGCCTTTCTAGAATCAGAAAGGAGGTCTGGCCAGGGAGTTTATGCGAACCTCTGTACGGCGAAAGGAGAATGGACATAACGCAGAGCCCCCTGAACTGTTAGGTAACAGGGTCAGAAAGCAGGCAGTCTACGCCCTCAGAGGCAGACAATGACAGCTCCCAAACCATCTCTGACTCAACGCTCTGCTTCACGCAGGATGGGAACGAGTTCATTAGAAGGTGGTAATAAAGTCTGACAGCGCTGCCTGAGATCTGTCGTCCTCAGACTCCAGAGCGGCTGCCATTGGAGGGACAGCAGGCTTGTGCATTAACAAAGAAAGGAATCAAAAGAATCAATACAAAGCGAACGTGGCACAGAACAACCCTATTGTGTGATCTTCGGTCTTTAAAAAGACAAGAAACGTAGATGGATTAAGCCAATGAAACAGATCCTGCAGACGGAGGGCGGCCAGGGCCGTCCAGTGAGCATCAGTGACCCGCGGCGCTCTGGATACAGATGAGCCTCGCCGTCTGTGCCCCGCAGATGCCCTCCCAGACCTGCTCAATGCGAGGGCCTGGGAGATCCTACGACGCCAGCAACCTGAGCCTGGGGTTCCAGCAGGGAACACAGAGGACTTTCCTCTCACACAGCAAAGACAGAAAACAGAGGCAATTAAACTACAGACTTCGGGGTCTTCTGACCCCAAGCAGTGGGTTTCGTGGCAAACCTTCCATTTCACACAAGGGGAAACTGAGCTAAGATGGGAGATGTGGCCTGACCCAGGGCCCAGAACAGGAGGGTGCAATCTGAATCCCAGTGCAGGGCTCCTGACTCCAAGTGGAAAGTCCTACCACGTTGTCTCTGGCACCTGCGTGAGTGTGTCTGCACGCATTCCACTGGGGCTTGCACACTGGAGCTGCGACCACGCTCGTTATTTCCGAGCCCCACACTGCTTTCCCAAGCTCATTTCACACAAGCCAAGACTCACGGGGAGCTGGGCACACTGAAACACCACTGGGCCAAGGCCACGGGGATGGTGATGGTGCTGTCAGAGGGCCATTTTGAAATCCCAATTGCCAGACCCCATCCAAACCCACCCACCATGGGCTCAGAGCTGCCTGACCAAACCAAGTGCTTCCCATGCAGTGCTGGAGGAAACACGAAGATGGAATTGAGTTCTTAACCTCGTGAGTACTGAACAAGTCCCACTATGCATTTATTCAGCAGGCTTGTCGGCCTCTAGTAAATTAACACCTATTTTCTATTTTTTAAATAGCTTCCCAACTTGGTATGGTAGTTAGGAAGTTCCGACGGCTTCATTAAAAAAAAAAAAAAAGATTTTATTTACTTGAGAGAGAGAGAGAGAAAAAAGAGAGCGAGCGAGTGAGCGAGGGGAGGGGCAGTGGGGGAGGGAAAGGGACAAGCAGACTCTGTGCCGAGAATGGAGCCCGACACAGGGCCCGATTCCATGACCCTGAGCCAAAACCAAGAGTCGGACACTCAAATGACTGCCCCCTCCCCCGGGGCCCCCAGACCGCCTCATTGTACAGACAAGAAAACTAAACACAGGTCAAGTGCTTTGCTCCGGGCCCCACATCACTGTGTCAGAGTCAGTATTTCCAATCTGTGAGTTTTTCCATCTGACCTCTTTGCCTGTTCTTGGTGCACACATCCTACTGGAAAATCCCTGCCTAGCAAACTCTTACTGGCAACAATGGAGAGAGACGGCAGTACCAAAAATGGTACCTGGCCTGCCAGTCCTTGGGACAGCTCGGTGCTGAGCCTGATGGTCACGGGCAATGTCCTTCCCCTGTGGTTTTCTTAGAAGAGGAGATCGCCTCTGTCTCCTTTCCAAACCCTTCCGCTCATCATGAGAAGCAAAACCCTCAGAAATGGAATAAAAGACCCAGCTCAAAACCTCTCCTTGAAATCCTGCATAGCCAACATCTGGTTATCACTCACTATTTCTGGTTAGAAAATGTCTTATTTATTTGGAAGCAGTTTATGCAAGTAGCAGTATTAGGAATTTTACAATAACTTGCATGCTTGTGTGAAATGGTCACAGCTGTGCTCCCTCATTCCAAAGAAACATGGCCCGAAGACACATTTCCACAGAATCCCAATAAGCAATCACTGCGCATACCCAGATGGCCAATTTTATCTCAGGACACAGAAGCTTAGGCTACTGCGACGTTCTCTTTCCCCTTCATTGCTCTGAATGCAGCAAACTCCAGCCAGCACAGCGAAGATACCAAAGGAACAGCTCGCTCCTGCCAGGCTCCCACCCCATCTCCTCAACCCTCACTCCATCTGCCGATGCCGACCTTTCAAACCAGACCTCCCCACAGTGTGCGGCCCTGACCACCGGCTCCGCGAACGTACCCCAAGAGCACGGTTCAGGGCACCTCAGAGATCTTAAGCGCTCCCAACTATGTCACCCGCCCCGAGTCGGTTTGGCCAGTGTTTCAATTCTCCACCTGCCCATGACCAAAAGCCGCTCTCCACCGCTGACGCCATCATCTGTTGCACGGAGGCTGGGTAGAAAGGAGAGGTGTGGGCATTTATAAATATACTTTGAAACACAGGCTTCAAATAGATGGCACTGTTCTGAATATACGGTCCTCTAAATGCTGTAGGAGTCTTTAAAAAATCTACTTTCTGGCATATATTTGATCAGAAGTTCATATCATCACACTTCCCAGCTGTACGCTAGCATCTGTTCTTTCTCTTTAGGAGACTTTCAGGCTGCTTGCCAGGCCATCCTGGCCACACTGATGGAGTCTGAGTCCCCTTACCAAGCACACTGAATAGGACTGGGCCACGTTCGATTAGCCATTCATATACCTGGTACCTCCAACTGACTGAAATATCCCATTTGCCATAGGGTTGGGGCACTCACTCAGAACAACACACTTCCCTGATGAATCAAAGGACAAAGATACCATATGTGGGACTGAGAAGTGGCTCTAAGACTGAGGCACATTGCGAGGTCACAGGACTCAAACTCCCTGGGGACTTGACCGAGTTAAAGGGGGTCATATTATCACTGCCAGAAGAGCCTGGTGACTGGTGTTCATGGCACTGTTGTCCAGGGAGGATAAAAGCCTGGGCCCGCGAGGAAGGCAGTCTGGAAATGTCCCACGCCCTGAGTGGTGCAGGGAGCCTCGCTGCCTCAATGGGGTCAGGTGGCTGCCCTCTCCCTGACAGCACCCTGACTGTCACCCGTCAAGGGCTTGGGCAGCTTGACTGCAGGGAAGGGTCTCGGGGACCTCGCCTGTGCCGCTGTCAGGGATGTCTCCTTGGTTCTGGGGAACCATGGGATTGGTTTTGTCTTACCTGCATGTGATTGAAAACGCTTTCCTCCAGGTCCTGAGCAGCGGCTTTGCTGAAAGCCACCAGGAGCTGCTTTCCATAAATATGTACTCAGATAAACAAAATTTTGTTCCACCAATTTTGTATGTTATTACGTCAAAAAAACCCCCCACCAGCACCACCGATCTCGGGCCTGCCTCCTGGTATGACAGCCCCGTGCCGTCCTCACGGCGGGCCTGGCTTACCTTGGGGTTGGTGCGCTGCTGCAGCCTCCTCTCCTCCCTCTCTCTCTGCAGCCGCTCGAACTCTTCCCTGATTTCAGCCGGCGTTCTCCTCCTCTCCACCACCTGCAGGCACAGGCAGGAGGAGGAGACAGTTAAGGACCCAGAAAGTGAGGAAAACATACACAAAGAACTGACGTTGCTAACTGTGGCGTGTCTGTGTGGCCCAGGCTCACTTTCCTTTCCCCAGGACTTTAAGAACGGCAGCGACACCCCAACAGGGTTTTCTCCATGGACACAGGCCCTGCTGAGGCAAGGCTCACGGTCACACCCACTCCGCTCAGCCCTGGTCATCCCCAGGGCCATGCTTTGCCTCAGCTCTCCTGAGAGATGAAAGCGTGTCTTCCTTGGTTTCAGTAACTGATCTCTGAGGCTGAAGGAAATCTTACAAAGAACACGTCACCTTATTTTTTTAATTCTTATTTTTTTTAGAGAGAGACACCATGCACGAGTGTGGGGTGGGCACTGGCAGGGAGGGACAGGGGAGAGGGAGAGAGAGATCTTAAGGAGGCTCCACACCCAGCATGGAGCCCCACGTGGGGCTTGACCTCACCACCCTGAGATCATGACCTGAGCTGAAATCAAGAGTCGGATGCTCAACCGACTGAGCCACCTGGGCGCCCCAAGAACACATCACCTGAAGTTTCACGGTCTAAATTTCCTAACGAGTCCCAGCGCAGACAATAAACCTTAAAGATGAAAGCGAAGGGCAAAGATACCCACCACAGCCCTGCCATCTCTCGCCAGTGCGCTGGGGCCATCGCTAGAGATGCTTCTGCGTTTGGACCAAGTGGTCTTCGGCCATTAGGCCTGGACGTTTTTTGCAACTCTTCCCCCTACGCTATGACAGGACCCTGAGAATGTATATGTCAGGTGCCCTTTAGCCTCAACAGCTCTCAGGTAGCAGAGGGCAGACCCCATGAACACTTGGGGTTGCACGATGTCAAATCGATGAGAAAATAAGGCATTCCACCTTGGCTTTTCTTAGCTCATCGTGAAGTGGAGATTTCAAAGAGGCAACGAAAGGCCACCATGGGCCTCAGGCCCCACATCTGTGAAAGTCCTGAAACTGCACCATGTGATTCCTAGGGTCCAAGATGCCACGGCCTGTGAGAAACACTGAGAATCAGGGTGGGACAAAGTCAGGAGCTGGGCGGGGGGAAGCCCAGAGAGCACATTCCCTGTAGCAGTGGGAGAAACACAGAGGAGCCTTGAGAGGCTGCTCACAGAACAGCTAAAAAGGGAGGTGATGTGAGAAGAAGCAATCCTGGAAATCACAAGTTTAAAAAATTGTTTAAAAAAATACACGCTTACAGCAAAAAATCAAAATAGTACAGAAGGATAGAAAGGAAACAGTGCAATTCGCCCGTAGCAGCCTCTCTTCTCCACTGTCCTTCTCACAGGCTAACATCTAGCTTTTATGTATCTTCCTAGACATGCTCTGCGCACAAATACGTACGTGTGGGTATGTATATTCTAACATAAATGGGTCACACTCTAGGTTTGTGCACCTTGATTTTACAATTCAGCAATATAGAAAAATTAATACAAAAACTGGCTTATCCAAAAAAACACTGAGAAATTTGTTCACTACTGCTTTCAGGAGGTAAAGAGAAAAAATGAAGAAAACATTTTCTCCTCTAATAACCCGATATAATCAATAATTCTAAAAAGGGGGTGGTGGTTCTTTTAAAGAAGGTTTTAAAATAAAAACACAAAAACTATCCAAGAACAAATCCGAAGTCCTCAAAGGCACACCAGTGACTGCTTTGTGGCCTCACAGCACCATCCTCGGTTGTACCGAACGGATATGAAGGCTCACCCGCTACTTCTCCGAAGGTGAGGGCGCGGGCACCCTACGTCCCTACCCTGGATGAAGCTGGGGGAGGGGGTGGAAGCTCAATACTTCAACATCCATCACCTTCCCGCTTCAGCACAGAGAATAAAAGCAAAAGAGCTTCAGGGAAATACAAATTATCAACTACTCCATTTAACTGTGAAGATCAAGAAAGATCAGGAAAAAAGGATTTAACATATTTTAGAAATTCTTTGTGACCTTTGAACCCCAACTTGGTGGGCCTGTGACTGTGGAACCTGCCAGTGGTGACCTAAGTGATACATTACCAAGGTCAAGCAGGGTCTGGATGGAAACGCCTGCTCACGGGTCCAGGAGCAATCCGGCTGCTCTACCTGGACGAAAAGGTTTCACACCGAGTATTCTGTCCAGTGGGACACTGGTATTGATAATGCAGATTAAGCACAAGTTTGACGAGCCAAACTGTAACCAGCAACACAGACTCCATGAATATGACTCTTTCCTGATATTTTTTAAATACACAGGTTTGTAAGATTCCAGGAATTAAAAGACTGGAAAGCATCAGGCTCCGCAGAGGCCAGAGCTTGAATAAGATTTGTTTTCAGAAATTCTAGAGCTGTCTGACCTTTGCTAACTGAATTAATAGCTGCAAATTCCTTTCTCTCTGCCACACTCGGTGATAAGCTGAAGAGGCAAATATTCCAAAGGTGTGAAGTCATTCCATTTCTAGTCGATTTTATATAGGTTTGGCAAACAGCTGGTGCATAATCAGAGCTGACTGCAAAATCAAGATGGTTGGCACCTCCAGAGCAGTGAAGGGCTGGGTAGGGCAGGGCAGAGTCCCGCTTCCAAGGCCCTGGACATCTTTTGCCATTTCTGCTCCTTACATGCAGTGCACCACGGTGGAGAAGGGAAGGAGACCGAGCCAGCTACAAGTCACTTTCTTCCATCTCAGCCACCTTAGACAGAAGCACCCAGAACACAGCATCCGGAACTGCATGCCAGCTGGTAAATACCAGACATTTTCCATAACAGAGTGGATCATGCACAGCCCCTGAATCTACACACCTGTATCGTTCACCTTAACTGTCCATTCACCAACAAGGTCTGTCCCTGTGCTGTCCAGGAAGACTGATCCGCCTTGTGGAAGAGGGGGCAGGGATCCCTAAAAGCAAGTCAGCGTGGTGGAAGGACAGAAGGCAGGCTCTCCCACACTGCTTCTAATCTCCGGGCGGCCTTGGCGGGGGGGGGGGGGCCNGGGGTCGCTTCACTTCTCTAAGCTTCAGATCCTTGCTACAGACAAGGGGTTAAACTACAGGATTCCTGAGGTATTGTCCAGTCCGAAAATTCTGATTCTAGCTACTTGACTTTGGTTTTGGAATAATTTTAGAAATTACTTAGAACTTTAGAAAAATTACAAGACAGTAGAGAAGTTCTTGTACACCCTCCCCCCAGCTTCCCCCGACGTTAACACCCCAGACAGCCACGGGACAGCGGCCAAATCTCAAAGCTAACCCTAGAACACTCCAAGGAACTGAACCCGGACTTTCTGGATTTCAGCAGCTCTTCCACTAACATCCCTTTTATGTTCTGGGATCCAGTCTAGGCTCTGGGCTTGCATTCTGTCATCCCGTCTCCTAGTCTGTGAGAGCTTCTAAGCCTTTGTTTTCATGATCTTGACCATACTGCAGCTCTTCCTAATGCAGGTTACTTTCTTAGACACCGTAAGACTGACATCAAGGAGACAGGGAAGAGTGAGATATGGATAATGTCAGGGCCTGCACACAAAAACTAGACCGTGGGAGGTCTGGGCCAAAGAATGTGATCAAACATCTGCCAGTGCTACTGAGTCACGCACTCTCCACTCCACCGGCTCACTGTGACCAGCTTCAACACCACCGAGCATCCCCAGCTCAAAGGTGAAGCTCGCCATTCTGAAGCCAATTTTATTTTCCACATGGCTATTACATAAGCACGGCTAACCAACTTGGGTAACTAAAATGGCTGGTTTCACTGTTTTCACAAGTGGGGTCACTTGTACCTCTGCATCTTGTTCCTTTGGAATCCTGCCAGAGAATGACAACGCCTCTTGAAGATTAAAAGACAAAAAAGGAGGCGCCTGGGTGGCTCAGTCCTTAAGCTGCCTTTGGCTCAGGGCGTGATCCCGGGGTCCTGGGATCGAGCCTCACATCAGGCTCCTCCTCTGGGAGCCTGCTTCTTCTTCTCCCACTCCCCCTGCCTGTGTTCCCTCTCTCGCTGGCTGTCTCTCTCTCTGTCAAATAAATAAATGAAATCTTAAAATAAATAAATAAATAAATAAATGACAAAAAAGGGCGGGAATGTGGGTGGCTCAGTCGGTTAAGCATTTCTCTATTTTTTTAAAAAAGATTTTATTTATTCGTCAGAGATAGAGAGCGAACAAGCACGCGTGCGCATACAAGCAGGGAGAGTGGCAGGCAGAGGGAGAAGCAGGCTCCCCACTGAGCAAGGAGCCCGATGTAGGACTTGATCCCAGGACTCCAGGATCATGACCTGAGCTGAAGGCAAATGCTTAACCGACTGAACCACCCAGGCGCCCCTAAGCATCTGACTCTTGATTTCGGCTCAGGTCATGATCTCAGGGTTGGGATCGAGCCCCCCGTCAGACTCCGTGCTGAGTGTGGAGCCTGCTTGGGATTCTCTCCCTCTGCCCCAAAACCCTGCTTGCTCTCGCTCCCTCTCTCTCGAAAACAAAACAAAACAAACCTGAAAAGTTACTAATGGCTGAAAGCAGGGCCAGTCTCTTGTGAGCCTGAACAAGCTCACACCTCCTCCCCAGTGCCCACCAACGGGAGGCGGGCTCTGACATCTTGGGACTAAAGGTGTCTCAGGCGCTATGTTTTTGAGAGTGCCCTTCCTCCTTCAGCGACTGCCCGTATGTTCAGACTAACAGATATGTGGCAAGTGGACACTGTCAGCAATTAGAAAAGTTTAACAGTCAAAGAACACTGGCAGCAGCATGAAGGGAATTCAGCTCCCTGGGAAGGAAGGTCTGACTAAAGCGGGAGAATCCTCATGCTAACCAGCGGGGGCAAGAGGGTCTCCTTGAAGAAGTGACGATGCCAGCCCCACAGAACGCTCTCGAGTTCAGTGAGACCCTTCCTTTACAGCATGAACAATGGGCTCCATTTTCCCTTTGTATCTTAGGCACCAATTCATTTCTTAGTAAATATCTCGGGGGGTATCTTCATGTGCTCTTTCTTGAAGGCATTTTTATCTTCAGTGAAAGCTTAGTAGCAAAGAAAAAAAAAAAAACCAATTCCGAACGATGAGAACTTGACTTCCTTATAAAGTAGCTTACTAAAATATATGGATATAAAAGCTTATCCGTTCACCACCTGTGACTGCCTACATACTTTTATAATCATTGCTGTGTGTGTGGTTTTGCTTTGTTTCTAGTGGGCAGATAATTTGGTTTGGCGATAGGAAACCACGCAGTATTTTGCCAGGAAGATGTTACCCCACCGCTCCATTAGTTGGGCTGATACTGCTGGGAATTAACAACCCAGACCCTGAAGGGGGGGCCTCGAGCCTTTCAGTGGCCCTGACTGCACCCACGAAAAACTGTAACCGACCCAGGTCTTCAAAAAACAAGGGAGCTTGAACATGTGTACAAAGGGTGAGTAGAAAGTCAGTAAATGCAACGGGATTTTATTTTCCTTTTAGGATGGGAAAATGCTAAGCTATTAGACTTCATTGGAACTCATGCGATGTGAAGTGAAGACACATTTGATGGTGTCGCCATCAAACCAAAGGCCAGAAATCGAAGGTCTGCTGGAGCCAGGCGGGACACTCGGACGAGGGCAGGCCAGCAGTAAGACTCAGGAGGTGGTGAGCACGGGGACAGGCGACGGCATAGCCCACCCACAGGGCAGAGGCTCCTCACAGGGAATTCAGATATACTGCTACCAGATTTTCTGATTTTTCCAAGAGAAGACAGACAACTGGATGTTTATGCAAAACCTCCCATTTTTAAATGTTAGCATCTACAATTTATGGTGTGGGCACCCAAACCCTGGCCACACATAGAAGATGGCCCATTAGCCACCAATACTAAGGAGCAGTGGCAAGGGACCTAGAACCTGTGTTGCTTCTCTTGTCCTCCTTATCTGAAGGCCTGTAGAAGGCTTTGGTACTAGTTACTGGAGACAGGCTCACCGGCTTGAGATTAAATACCAAAAGAACTTCCAGGAAATTTATACGGCGATGAGAGAGAAATCAGCGACGGTCAATTTAACACTAACAGCCTCCCACAATATCTTGGGCATCAGAACCAAGTTTCTTTAACGAAATTAAATCATAACACCTACATGTTCTTATAGCAACTTAAGAGTTTTGCCACTAATTCTCATATTCGTTGTCCCACTCGATCCTCGTGCCTTCCTGCTGCAGACAATAGCACGGACCTGTGCGAGGCTCTGACAGAGGTGGCGGCCGAGTGAAGGAGCACAGAACTGTGTGAATTTTAGTGACTGTTTTCATACAGCATGGCTGCCAGGGGTGTGGCCAACACGAATGCGTCCCAGACACAGTTACGGGTAAGCTGGGGTGGAGAGAGGCGCACAGAACCGTGCTGGGTGGCAGGAAATGTGTGTGGAGGCAGAACTGCATCCTGCAGAAATGGTCTTCCATCCACCCCTCAACTGGCCTGCGCCCTCCCCGGGGTTAGGAAATACTGGCAGCGTCTACGCCCTTTGCTGTTTACCCACACAGGTCAGGACACCGAGGACAAGCTGGATGACTGACTTGCCCAAGTACACAGAGGTACGCAGAGGTAGAGCCGAGCCTAGAACTCAGTCTCTGAGACCAAAATGCCAGTGGGGAAGGGACTCTAGCGACTCCCAGTATTGTCAAACACACAATCCCAGGGTGTGCGATTGGAGGGCTATTGTCCTGCAGACGCGTGAGGACTCTTCTGGGACACCAGATGTGGGGTTTCTCTTACCTCCCATCCTTCCATTTCCAGTCCTCTCTTCCCATATATGTCATAGATGGCTCTGGTCTGGGGGTCGCTGAGCACTGCAAATTANGACAAAAAAGGGCGGGAATGTGGGTGGCTCAGTCGGTTAAGCTTTTCTCTATTTTTTTAAAAAAGATTTTATTTATTCGTCAGAGATAGAGAGCGAGCAAGCACGCGTGCGCATACAAGCAGGGAGAGTGGCAGGGGGAGGGGGGA
>NC_048228.1:4497450-4564651 GCF_002007445.2 Ailuropoda melanoleuca
CAGGCGCTATGTTTTTGAGAGTGCCCTTCCTCCTTCAGCGACTGCCCGTATGTTCAGACTAACAGATATGTGGCAAGTGGACACTGTCAGCAATTAGAAAAGTTTAACAGTCAAAGAACACTGGCAGCAGCATGAAGGGAATTCAGCTCCCTGGGAAGGAAGGTCTGACTAAAGCGGGAGAATCCTCATGCTAACCAGCGGGGGCAAGAGGGTCTCCTTGAAGAAGTGACGATGCCAGCCCCACAGAACGCTCTCGAGTTCAGTGAGACCCTTCCTTTACAGCATGAACAATGGGCTCCATTTTCCCTTTGTATCTTAGGCACCAATTCATTTCTTAGTAAATATCTCGGGGGGTATCTTCATGTGCTCTTTCTTGAAGGCATTTTTATCTTCAGTGAAAGCTTAGTAGCAAAGAAAAAAAAAAAACCCAATTCCGAACGATGAGAACTTGACTTCCTTATAAAGTAGCTTACTAAAATATATGGATATAAAAGCTTATCCGTTCACCACCTGTGACTGCCTACATACTTTTATAATCATTGCTGTGTGTGTGGTTTTGCTTTGTTTCTAGTGGGCAGATAATTTGGTTTGGCGATAGGAAACCACGCAGTATTTTGCCAGGAAGATGTTACCCCACCGCTCCATTAGTTGGGCTGATACTGCTGGGAATTAACAACCCAGACCCTGA
This sequence comes from Ailuropoda melanoleuca, assembly GCF_002007445.2. Lineage (NCBI taxonomy): Eukaryota > Metazoa > Chordata > Mammalia > Carnivora > Ursidae > Ailuropoda > Ailuropoda melanoleuca. Next base: position 4,498,139 of record NC_048228.1, read on the forward strand.
AGGGGGGGCCTCGAGCCTTTCAGTGGCCCTGACTGCACCCACGAAAAACTGTAACCGACCCAGGTCTTCAAAAAACAAGGGAGCTTGAACATGTGTACAAAGGGTGAGTAGAAAGTCAGTAAATGCAACGGGATTTTATTTTCCTTTTAGGATGGGAAAATGCTAAGCTATTAGACTTCATTGGAACTCATGCGATGTGAAGTGAAGACACATTTGATGGTGTCGCCATCAAACCAAAGGCCAGAAATCGAAGGTCTGCTGGAGCCAGGCGGGACACTCGGACGAGGGCAGGCCAGCAGTAAGACTCAGGAGGTGGTGAGCACGGGGACAGGCGACGGCATAGCCCACCCACAGGGCAGAGGCTCCTCACAGGGAATTCAGATATACTGCTACCAGATTTTCTGATTTTTCCAAGAGAAGACAGACAACTGGATGTTTATGCAAAACCTCCCATTTTTAAATGTTAGCATCTACAATTTATGGTGTGGGCACTCAAACCCTGGCCACACATAGAAGATGGCCCATTAGCCACCAATACTAAGGAGCAGTGGCAAGGGACCTAGAACCTGTGTTGCTTCTCTTGTCCTCCTTATCTGAAGGCCTGTAGAAGGCTTTGGTACTAGTTACTGGAGACAGGCTCACCGGCTTGAGATTAAATACCAAAAGAACTTCCAGGAAATTTATACGGCGATGAGAGAGAAATCAGCGACGGTCAATTTAACACTAACAGCCTCCCACAATATCTTGGGCATCAGAACCAAGTTTCTTTAACGAAATTAAATCATAACACCTACATGTTCTTATAGCAACTTAAGAGTTTTGCCACTAATTCTCATATTCGTTGTCCCACTCGATCCTCGTGCCTTCCTGCTGCAGACAATAGCACGGACCTGCGCGAGGCTCTGACAGAGGTGGCGGCCGAGTGAAGGAGCACAGAACTGTGTGAATTTTAGTGACTGTTTTCATACAGCATGGCTGCCAGGGGTGTGGCCAACACGAATGCGTCCCAGACACAGTTACGGGTAAGCTGGGGTGGAGAGAGGCGCACAGAACCGTGCTGGGTGGCAGGAAATGTGTGTGGAGGCAGAACTGCATCCTGCAGAAATGGTCTTCCATCCACCCCTCAACTGGCCTGCGCCCTCCCCGGGGTTAGGAAATACTGGCAGCGTCTACGCCCTTTGCTGTTTACCCACACAGGTCAGGACACCGAGGACAAGCTGGATGACTGACTTGCCCAAGTACACAGAGGTACGCAGAGGTAGAGCCGAGCCTAGAACTCAGTCTCTGAGACCAAAATGCCAGTGGGGAAGGGACTCTAGCGACTCCCAGTATTGTCAAACACACAATCCCAGGGTGTGCGATTGGAGGGCTATTGTCCTGCAGACGCGTGAGGACTCTTCTGGGACACCAGATGTGGGGTTTCTCTTACCTCCCATCCTTCCATTTCCAGTCCTCTCTTCCCATATATGTCATAGATGGCTCTGGTCTGGGGGTCGCTGAGCACTGCAAATTAAGAATGACACATGTTTAGAGAGCACGGACTTCTCCTTCCAGACCTGGCAACAACATCACGTAAGTCTGCCTCCTCTTCCTCCCTGTCCAACCCCAATCTTGCTGAGAGGTCCTCTTCAGCCCCTGTGCATCTTTCCTCCTAACTGCCTCTCAGATCTGATCTAGGATGTGCTGAAAGGTGGACACGAATGAGAAATACTGGACTCCTTGTGTCTAAACTACTCCTAACTGTGAGGTGCACCTCGTAGGAGGCCGCACCCAAGTACCGCTAAAGAAGAGCCGTTTTCCGCAGAGCGAAGTTTCTGCCGCAGTCCGTAACGTATCTCCACTGGAAAGAGTTAATTCCAGTTCCTAAAGCTTATTCAGACAGGCTCTGACTGTAAAAAAAAAAAGGTGATTATTTGCTCTATTACACAGTTTCACTAACTCGTAAGACAGGTTTTTTCCTTTTTCCCATCTTTCCTCTTTTTTATAAATCACTGAAAGACACAAACGCCTGTCACTACGGTGGCCACATCACCTAAGTACATCAGAAAAGACTGCTCGGTGAGGGACAGAGCTACTGGAGGGACATCCGCACTGAACGTAAGGGTCAGGAAAGCTAACGGCTGTTCCTCTTCTCCTCTGCCAGTTTCTGTTCGAGACCTTTTAATCTTTTCTCCCTTGAGACCTTCCATATATTTTTAGGCCTAATTAAAAAAACGATGTAAATGATTCTATCCATATTCAAATCTAATGGGGGAGAAAGAAATGCTGACCACTGGAAAACGTGGGAGGCAGACTTCTCGAGCTCATCTGTAGGATTTCATAGGGAATTATTTATTCACGGCTTTGCTTTGGTCTCCCTGTTAGGACGAACACGGGGCCGGGTTTGCTGCCGCAGCATTTCCACAACCTCCGCGAGGGCTCTCGGTTAACTCTTCCCTGAGTCTCCGGAACCACATAAACGGGCTACGTGCGTAATTCAGGTAGTAGTAAACTTAATGCAGCCATTTAGACAGCAGAATACGACAGAAGGACCAGGCTTCTGGTCGGGACCGCCGTGGAAGCGGTCAGAATAGAGTTACGTCCTCGGGAGACCCGCCGCTGAGCTCAGACGTGCGCCACGGCCCGAGTGTTACTCCTCGGTAAAATCTAATTCTATGGTAAAACCATAAAGTGAAATACAGCATATACTCTTCAGTCTGCAATGAGAAGTCTTTACTATGTAAAGAAACACATTACTAACTTTTGGTCTGTCTAACTAAGGAGCAAATCACCAAATGGCTCTGGAATAAACAACTTGTTTTCCTTGGTGCGTCTCCTAAGAGCAAATTACTATTTTTTAATTTTTGTTTTTAAAACTGTGGCAAAATACACGTAACAGAGAATCGATTTTAGCCACTTTTAAGTGTATGATTCAGGGGCACTGAGGACACTCACGTTATTGTGTGAACACCACCACCGTGTTGCTAGAGGGCCCCCCCATCTCCAACAGAAACCGGGAACCTATCGGGGACTTGAACATTTTAGACACAACTAACTACATCATAGAATTCTCCTTCTGAAGTACCTGAGATGTAAGCATAAAAACCTGAATTATTTGATTCTACTTCCTGTTGGCCTTCTTAAGATTGTTTTCCTCCTTTCGCTAGAACCTCCCCTTAACTGAACACTCTAGAGCCAATAAAATCACGGTCAGAGGAAAAAACATTCCTGTCCATCTTCTCATAAAAAGGAGAACAAAGAAGCCTGTCGGCTGCGATCAGCCTTTTACCTCTAAGAGTTCCCTTTAGAAGAAAGCCAGTGAGCGATTCAGAGCCCGAGTGTTCCCTGCAGCCCAGACCCTGTCTGCCGCTCTGCCCGCACTCTCATTTCCCACTTACTGGACACATATTGATTTCCAAAGCAAAATACTACTCTTTCAAAGGACCCTGTCAGTGAAAAAGCACTAACCTAACCTCCTCTCTTATACACCTCTAAGGACTCTCTTTCTGTCCTCTACAAATCAAGTCTCTTAAAAATCGAGCAGCGGCTTCCAGGGTGTCTGCGTGAAGCCAAGCCCTCCGCTGACCTTCATATGCCTGGTGAACAAGGTTAAACAGTCGTTCTGCTTGTGATTTGAGCTCTGGGTCTCGGTGCTTGTCAGGATGGTAAAGCATACACAGCCTCCGGTAGGCAGCTTTCAGCTCCTCAGAAGAGGCCTACAGAAAGAAAAATCCAATTAGAGAACAATCAATGCTCCTTAAATATTATCATTATCAGAATCAGCCTTGAAATGGGAGCCTGTCAGCCACTTTCCAACATGTCTGCTCTCTGCACACGGGACATAATGAAGTTATGCTTTATTGCTTCAATAAGGCTTCTTTTTTCCACAGTTAATAAAGTGATCAATTATGGACATCAATAGCAACTGTGTTTTGCAGGGAAATGCTGCCATCAGAGGTGTCTCTAATACTGGTTCACTGTGCTCTGAGCTGAAATGAGAAACGTCAGAGACCCGCTTACTTTTTAACCTAAGTTATTTGAAATAAATCATACCAAGGTACTCTTAACAGAAAATTGGTTCAGATAGGAAAAGAAGCTGTATGCCACTAGACAGAAATGCCATGCATCTTCAGTTTTCTGGCAAACGAAACTCAGTGAATATTTACCCTTAAAAATCAAAGGCAAATAAAATTGTAAAGCCAACACATGCCCCTGGTTCAACCTCTAATTCTAAAAGGTAGTGCAGAAAGGAGGCAAAAATGCTTTGCTGTCCTACAATAGAAACAACCCCCCCCCCAATGCATGCGACTCCTCACCCGGCCTCAGTCTGAGGGAGAACATGTACCATGGGAAGAGGAGATGAACGGAGTAAATAAAATGGACTCTGCGTGTGTTTTAACCTCACAGAAGGGAGGGACGTGGGGTGAGGACAAAACCCACATTCTACTTTGCCCGCCACACAGCCACCGAGAAGTTCTCAGGAACAGACTCCCTCAGAGGCCCTAGGAACACTGAGCTACCGATCTGGCTAGCCCCTTGGGCCTGTTTTTAGGAAGTATTAGGTCTGATTTTGTATCAGCCTCAGGGACCATGCTGCTCTATCAGAGGTGATGCTGAACAGACAGCTCTGCCCAGCTGATCGGCCAAGTAAAGAACATTTTATTTTGGGAGGAAACTCCGTCACCATTTTGATAACAGAAGCAACTTCTGGGTCGCCAACAACATGCCAGAGGGGCCCAAAAAACGAGCCATCTGGGCAGAGGACTGGGATCAGGTCCCAGGTGACAATGCCGGGGCCAACGGTGCTCTAGGAGCAGGTTTCAGAACGTGTATCTGCAGGAGAACCATCACAGGGACTGATTAAGTGACCAAGGTTACAGCGGAACACGTTAGACCATATTTTTCTATAATTTCTACAACTTTTCAGTATCTTCCAATTCCAGGACTTACGAGTTTTTTTCACTAAGGAAAAAAGGCAAAACTTTATTGTACTTTAGCAGTAATTTTTGGCACAAAATTTAAATACTTTATATGAGACTAAGTTACTCAGATGCTAGAAAACTAGCAACATTGTGCACGTTTATGAGAAGTTTTTTTTTAAAAGATTTTATTTATTTATTTGAGAGAGCGAGCAAGCACAAGTGGGGGGGAGGGGCAGAAGGAGAGGGATGAGCGGACTCCCTGCTTGAGCTGGGAGCCCAACTCCAGGCTCGATCTCAAGACCCTGAGATGATGACCTGAGCCAAATGCAGATGCTTAACGGACTGAGCCACTGAGGCGTCCCTACTAGGAGTTTCAAACAAGGAATTCTGAAGAACTCCAAAGGAAGACACTGCATGTGACTGGTAAGATGTGTAGTCACACGTGCCCTGTGACCCTCAGTGCCCTCCAGACGATGTCTTCACCTCGAGGCCCATGGCTTCTTCTGGGGAGGAGGTGGCTGGCTGGCTGACCTCTGAGCCTTTCCAGTTCCGTTATCCAGAAAAGAAAGAGCTATCGGTGAGCCCCTCAGCCTGTGCTTTAAACCAGACATAGACTTCCATTGCTTGTTTGGACAGAGCATCGTCTACACCTAGTCTTAAATCAGCAGCTCCTTGGAGAGGGTCAAGGACCTTGCCGACTGAGCATCCCTTGGCTTCTAAGAATCAGGCAGATTCCTTCTTCTCTTTGGTGCAGCCTCCTAGAATTACGCTATTGAACAACTTGTGGTTGACTGCCTTCCCTCTTTCTCTCCATCTGCTCATCTGTAAGACTTCCTCTGTGGTGACACACCGACCTTCAAATTTATCGGTGAAGAACACAGGTTTTTGGGGCAAATGAGCCTTCTGACCCTTAGCTTCTTCATCTGAGAAAGGAAACAACTCTCAGGGATGGGGAGACAACGAAATGAGAGTGTGACCATACAGGGCTTCGCAGAGTGCCCGATATACAGCGCAAGCTTACAAAGCGTGGCTCTTGTAAAACCTTTTCCTTGTTTTCTCAACCTGCAGCTGTAGACAGTAGTACCTCTCTCCTCAAAGTCACTGTGACGAGTAAATGAAGACAGACCTGTAAGTGCTCAACAATGCCGCGCACACAGTAGGGATCTGATCACTCCGGCCATCGTAACCCAAAGTGAAGCTCGATAACCCCGAAACCGCAATAAATCAGAGAGAAGGCGTCACCCTGGCATGGGGTGGCAGGAGCGCTCATTCGTGGCGCAGTCCCCGTTTGTGAAAATTCACTGAGCTGCATGCTTACACACGGGCCCTCTTCCAGATGTACATTCTGTTTCAGTAAAAACCACGAGGCTCCATGGAAGAGATGTGCAACATTTCCATGTCTGCAGGTTTTTTTTCTTTCTCCTACACTTGGCTTCTTTCCCTGCCAACATCAATCATGAAATGCATTTCTTGCCATACTTAGCCAATATGTCCCCTGTACCAAACCTCATTGTTTTAAGCAAATAATAGTTAACTAAATAAAATAAATCTTCTCCAGGTAGGTTTACCTATGAATGATACAAAAGGGGCTTATTTCTTCCTAAACAGCAATTACAAATTACTTTCTTTCTGCAAATTTTAATTGTTCTTTCCAGGATTTCATAAAAGTTACAAGTGCACGATTAGACAGATTTGGCTGACTTCTAGCTTAGGCTGCCTTTTCCCGGTTGTTAAAATTAAACTAGATGACAAGTGGGTAGAATATCTAATCTGCAAGACCTTCTGTAATCATATTAATAAATGGCTTAATGTGCTATTGATTAAGTAATAGAAATGAGAAGTTTCATTTTTAATAAATATTACATTCAATAGAACGTTAGATTGGGCCTTTCATCATAACTGAATAGCTAAGGTCACTGGGTCGATACTTCATAAATGATAAACTCTTTATCATAAAAACACTGATATCATTTCAAAATCGGAGAGGTCGTTAAAAATGAAACCTACGGTGGCATACTCATTTCTAAAATTCTATATAAAATTAAGAGGTCTATTGTACTTTTTAAGTCGGAAAACGTTCATCATCTCAATCATCTGGTTCAATTTTTAATGTAAAGTAAATCTATTATAAATTCAACCTCATAGATCATAAAACTCACAGTGAAAAGGTCCTTTGTGACTTGACCATAGAGTTTAGTGGTCCATTAAAATGGTTGGATTTGATGCTATACGATACAAAAATGAATTTCCTGCAATAAGGGGCAAAAATAAAAGGCTTACAGATTAGAGAAGAAAAAGTAAAACTCAGTATCTGCAGACATCACTTACATGGGAAACCCTAAAGAACCTACAAGAAAGCTACTAAGTGATGTTAGCAAGGTCATGGGGTACACAGTCAATACGCAAACATCAATTTATTTCTACAATCTAAAAACTGAAATTTAAAAAGACAGACAATACCGTTTATAGTATCATCAACAAACACGAACTGCTTAGGGATGGATGTAACGAGTGTGTGCAGGACATGTCTGCGGGCAACCCCAACATAGTGCCAACAGAAATTACAGCCTGGAAACAACAGGAATAAAACCGTTTTCATGTATCAGAAGGGTCAATATTATTAAGACACCACAATTTCCCAAAACAAGCTACAGATTCAATGCAACACAAAATCCCTGCAGGCCTTTTTCTGTAGAAATTGACAAGTTAATTCTAAAATTCATGTGGAAAAACAAAAGATATGGAGAAAAAGAAATTTAATTTTCCTAGTTATTAGCCAAAGTAGCTGAAAAAGAACTGGTGGATGGGGCGCCTGGGTGGCTCAGATGGTTAAGCATCTGCCTTCAGCTTGGGTCCTGATCTCAGGGTCCTGGGATTGAGCCCCACATCAGGCTCCCAGCTCAGCAGGGAGTCTGCTTCTCTCTGCCTCTCTCCGCCTCTCTCCCCTGCTCATGGTCTCTCTCTCTCAAATGAATAAATAAAATCTTTAAAAGAAAAAAAAAAAGAACTGGAGGATTCCATTACTGGGTTTCAAGATTTATTACACGGCTCTAGGAATCAAGACAGTGCGTACTGGTGAAAGTTAATGGCACAAAGTCAAATCCATAAATTGACCCCCTATACACAGCCAGGTGATTTTNCCCAGCTCAGCAGGGAGTCTGCTTCTCTCTGCCTCTGCCTCTCTCCCCTGCTCATGGTCTCTCTCTCTCAAATGAATAAATAAAATCTTTAAAAGAAAAAAAAAAAGAACTGGAGGATTCCATTACTGGGTTTCAAGATTTATTACACGGCTCTAGGAATCAAGACAGTGCGTACTGGTGAAAGTTAATGGCACAAAGTCAAATCCATAAATTGACCCCCTATACACAGCCAGGTGATTTTTGACAAAGATGTCAAGGCGGTTCAATGGGGTAAAGATCATCTTTTTAATACATATGCTGAAAGGGACATAAATATACAGAAAAATGAACCTTGACCCTTACCTTGCGTCATATGTAGGGGACACATGAAGACCTTCAGAGAAATAAAAACAGATAAACAAAAGCTGAGGGAGTTCATTACCATTAAACCTGCCCTGCAGGAAATGCTCCAGGGAGCTCTGCAGGTTGAAATGAAAGGATCCTAGGCAGTGACTCAAAGCCATATGAAGAGGTAAAGGTCTCAGTAAAGGTTAAACACATGGGCAATTATAAAAGCTAGTNTTTAAAAAAAAATAATAAAAAAAGAAAAATGAACCTTGACCCTTACCTTGCGTCATATGTAGGGGACACATGAAGACCTTCAGAGAAATAAAAACAGATAAACAAAAGCTGAGGGAGTTCATTACCATTAAACCTGCCCTGCAGGAAATGCTCCAGGGAGCTCTGCAGGTTGAAATGAAAGGATCCTAGGCAGTGACTCAAAGCCATATGAAGAGGTAAAGGTCTCAGTAAAGGTTAAACACATGGGCAATTATAAAAGCTAGTGTTACCGTAAAAATGGGTCCCGACCCCACATTTTATTTTCTTAATAATTTAAGTGACTAACACGTTAAAAAAATTACTAAAGGTTAGTCCTTTGTAACTTTGGCTTGTAACGTCACATTTTGTTTCTACATAATGTAAGAAACTAAAGCATTATAAAAAACAATTACTAGATGGGGAGCCTGGGTGGCGCAGTCGGTTGGGTGTCTGACTCTTGGTTTCAGCTAAGGTCATGATCTCAGGGTCGTGGGATTGGGCCCTGAGTTGGGTTCTGCACTTGGCGGGGAGTATGCTTAGGATTCTCTTTCCCTCTCCTTCTGCCCCTCCCACTTGTGTGTGCTCACTTTCTCTAAAATAAATAAACCTTTAAAAAACCCCAAACAATTACTAGGTTATTTTTTGGACACCCAACGTATAAAGATGTAATTCTGTGACATCAATAACTGAAAGAAGTGGGAGAAGCAGTAGAGGGACAGAGTTTTTGTAGACTGTAGAAGTCAGGCCGGTGTAAATCCAATTAGAACGTTAAGATGTTACAGGAAACCACAAATTACAGAACACACATGGAAGGAAATGAGAAGGGAGTTAGAACGTTTCAGTACTGAAAACTGGCTAAACACAAAAGGCCATAATTTGAAAATTAAAGGACAAAAAAGATACAGGGCATAGAAAGGAAAGAGTAAAATGGTAGAAATAAGGCCCTCCTTATCAATAGCTATTTTAAATGCCAATGGATTAAATTCTCCAATAAAAAGACAGAGACTGGCAGGATGAATTACAAAAAACAAACGAACAAACAAAAAAACACACAAAAAAACCAAACTCAACTGTTTGCTGCCTATAGGAGACTTGCTTTAGAATCAAAGACACAAATAAGTGAAAAGTGAAAGGGTAGGAAACATTCCTTGCAAACAGTAACCAAAAGATAGGGGTGGCTCTATTAACATCAGACAAAATAGACATTAAATCAAAAAAGGTTACAAGACACAAAGGAGGACAATATATATATCAATTCAAGATTCAATACAGCAAGCACATGTAACAATTATAACTATTTGCTACCTAATAACAGACTGTCAAAATATATGAAGCAAAAATTGACAGAATTGAAAGGAAAAATAGACAGTTCTACAATAACAGTAAAATTTCAATATTTTCCTTTAATAATGTAGAGACTAAGACAAAAGGAGGGAAAAAGAGGACCTGGACAATACAGTAAGCCAACTAGATCTAACAGACATGTAGAGAATATTCTACTTATGATAACAGAACATGCATTGGGATGTGTGCACAGGGGAGGTCATGTATGTGGAAGTCATGAAGAACCTAAAAACCTCCTAAGTGATTTTAGTAAGGTGATAGGATACGGGGTATCAATAAAAGTTTCAATACAGCAAGAAGATATGTGTTAAGCCACCAATTAAGTCTCAACAGATTTAAAAAGACAGATATCCTAAGCATCTTCCCCAACTACAATGGGATGGAGTTAGAAATCAGTAGCAGAAAGAAAACTGGAAAATTCACGTTCGTGGAAATTTAACGACACATTCTTAAATAACCAAGAAGAGATAGTGAGGGATATTAGAAAACAGAGATGAAAGAAAACAAATAAAATATACTGAAACTTACAGGATGCAGTAAAAGCAATGGTGAGGGGGAAATTTATAGCCATGAATGTTTAGATTAAAAAACAGCAAAGATCATAAGTCAATGACCTAATATATAACTAAGGAACTAGAAAAAAGAACAACGAACTGAAAAGAGCTAGCTAGCAGAAGGAAATAATATCAGAGCAGAGATAAATAAACTAGACAATAAAAAAGCAACAGAGAAAATGAATGAAACCAAAGTTGATTCTCAAAAAAAAAAAAAAAATCAACAAGATTGACAAATCTCTAGCTAGTCTGCCTAAGGACAAAAAGAGAAAAGATTAAAATTACTAAGCTCAGAAATGAAAGTAGGGATATTACTACTGATTCTACAGAAAGAAAAGGGTTATAAAAAAGAACTACGAACAATTAATTGCCCACCAACAAACTGGAAAACCTACATGAAATGGACAGACTCCTGGAAACATAAAACCTACCAAGACTAAATCATAAAGAAATGGAAAATTTGAGTAGACCTATAATTAATAAGGAGATTTAATTACTAATCAAAGACTTCTTGACAAAGCAAAAAAAGCCCTGGACCTAATGGCTTCACTGGTGAATTCTACCAGAAATTTAAAGAATTAATTTCAATCCTTCTCCAACTTTTCCAAAACATCAAGGAAGAGGGAACACTTCCAAACTCATACCAAAGCTCCACAAAGACAGCACAAGAAAACTACAGACCAATACCCCTTATGAACACCGATGCAAAAATTCTCAACAGAACACTAGCAAACAGATTTTAGCATACTAAAAGGATTATTATACACCATGACTGTGTAGGATTTATTCCTGGAATGCAGAGGTAGTTCAGCAAAAATCAATCAATATAATATACCACACTAAGAGAATGAAAGAAAAAAAAAACCCATATGGTCATCTCAATTGTTGCAGAAAAAGTATCTGACAAAATTCAACACCTTATCGTGGTAAAAACATTCAACAAACTAGGAACAGAAGGAAACCACCTCAGCATAATGAAAGCCATAAAGAGCTCTTACAACTGAAGACAGATCTACAGTGAACATCATACTCAATGGTGAGATCAGGACCAAAGCAAGGATTTCTGCTATTACCACTTCTATTCAACAGAGTATTGGCAGTCCTAGCCGGAGATATTAGATAAGAAAAAGAAATAAATAGTATCCAGATTGGAAAATAAAATAATCTCTGTTCCCAGACTGTATGATCTTATATGAAGAAAACGAACAATTCCACCCACAAAAAAACTATTAGAGCTAATAAATGAATTCAGCAGAGTTGCAGGACACAAAGTCAACACACACAAATTAGCTGCATTTCTATATACTAAAAATCAACAATCTGGAAAGGAAATTAAGGAAAATAGTTCCACTTACAACAGCATTAAAAAAAAAACAAAACCCCACCTTAGTAATTAACTTAACCAAGGAGGTAAAAGATTTTTTAAAATGAGAACTATGATACACTGGTGGAAGAATTAAAGAAGACATAACAAAAAAAAAAAAAAAAAAAAAAAAAAATTCCNAAGAAAGACAATTCCACATCAATGTACTGGAGGACAATATCATTAAAATGTTAATACTCCCCAAAGCAACTAAAAGATTCAATACAATCTGTATCAAAATCCTAATGACAGTTTTTGCAGAAATAGAAAAACCCACCCTAGAATTTGCATGGAATCTCAAGGCATCCCAAAGAGCCAAATAATCTTGAAAAAGAACAAAGTTGGAGGATTCATATTTCCTTATGTCAAAGCTTACTACAGAGCTACAGTAATCAAAACAGTGTGGTACTAGAATAAAGACAGATGTGTGGACCAACAGGACAGGATAGAGGGTCCAGGAATACACATTTATATACATGGTCAAATAATTTTTGACAAGGTGCCAAGGCAACTCAATTAAGGAAAGGACAGTTCTATCAACAAATGGGAAAACTGGATGTTCATATGTAAAAGAATGAGTAGGATCCTTATTTAACTCCATATATAAAAGTTAATGCAATTGATTTTTGTGTGTTGACTTCCTATCATATAACTTCACTGATTCACTTATTAGTTTATTCACTAAAAATGAATGAAAGACCTATACATGAAAGTGTAAAACTCCTAGAAGAAAACATAGGGCAAAGGTTTCACTACATTAGATTTGGCAATGATTTCTTGGTTATAACATCAAAGGCACAGGTGATAAAAGAAAAAACAGGCAAAACTTATCAAAACCAAGAACTTCTCAAAACTAAGAACTTTTGTACATCAAGGGATACTATCAAGAAAGTGAATCAACAATCTATAGAATGGGAACAAATATTTGCAAATCATATACCTAATAAGGAATTAATATCCAGAATACATAAAGAACCCCTAAAACTCAACAAAAACAACCAACCTAATTAAAAAATTGACAAAGGACTTGAATAGACATTTTCCCAAAGAAGACACAATAATGTCCAATAAGCACATGAAAGGATGCTCAATATCACGAATCATTAGGGAAATGCAAATCAAAGCCACAATGAGATACCACCCACATCCATTAGGATGCTATTATAAAACAAACAGATAATAACAAGTGTTGGCAAGGACGTAAAGAAACTGGAACCCATGTACACTGTTGGTGGGAATGTAAAATGGTATAGCTTTCACGGAAAACAGTGTGGTAGTTTCTCAAAAAAACAAAACAAAACAAAACAAACAGATTTACCATATGACTCAGCAATTCCACTTCTGGGCATATCCCCAAAAGAATTGGGAGCAGGGTCTCAAACAGATATTTGTAAACCTATGTTCACAGCGGTATTATTCACAATAGTTAAAACATGGAAGCAGCCCAAGTGTCCATCAACAGATAAATGCTTATGAGCAGAATGCGGTACAAACATACAATGGAACATTCAGTCTTAAAAAGGCAGGGAATTCTGACACATGCTATAACATGGATAAACCCTGAAATTATCATACCAAGTGAAATAAGCCAGTCACAAAATGATAAATACTATATGATTCTACTCAGATGAAGTATCTAGTAAAAAATCAGAGACAGAAAGTAGAATAATGCTTGCCAGGGAGTTGGGTGGGGGAGGAGACAGTTGTTGTGTAATGGGTAGAATTTCGGTTTTGCAAGATGAAAAGACTTCAGGAGACAGATGGTGGTGATGGTTGCACAACATTATGCATGTACTTAATATCACTGAACTATAAAAATCGGATAAGATGGTAAATTTTATGTTACATGTATTTTACAATTTAAACAACTGAGGGGCACCTGGGTGGGTAGCGCAGTCAGTTAAGCGGCTGCCTTCGGCTCAGGTTATGATCCCAGTGTCCTGGGATCGAGCCCCCAAGTCTGGCGCTCTGCTCAGTGCGGAGCCTGCTTCTCCTTCTCCCTCTGCCTGCCGTTCCCCTGCTTGTGCTCTCTCTGACAAATAAATAAATAAAATCTTAAAAAAAATGAACAATTGAAAAAAAAACCCTCAAAATGAAAAAAATAAAGACTCAAATGTGAAAGCTAAAACCATAAGACCTTTTTTTGTTTTTAAAGATTTTATTTATTTATTCATGAGAGACAGAGAGAGAGGCAGAGGCAGAGGGAGAAGCAGGCTCTCCTGAGCAAGGAGCTGGATGCGGGACTTGATCCCAGCACCCTGGGATCACAACCTGAGCCGAAGGCAGATGCTAAACTGACTGAGCCACCCAGGCGCCCAACCAAAAAACTTCTAAAAACACATTTTTTGTAACGTCGAGTTAAAGATTTCCAAATATTTAAAAAAATATGTATCTGATAGATTTGTATCCAGAATATATGAAGAACTCTTACTGAAGAAGACAACCCAATAAAATAATGAGTAAAAGATTTAAACAGAAACTTCAACCTAAGGTGATACAGGAATGGCTAATAAATAGATGAAAAGACATCCAATATTGTTAGTCATCACGGAAATGCAAATTAAAACCAAAAGTAGATACTACGACACAACCACTAGACTGTCTAAAATGCCAGACGGAGAATAGTCAATGTGGGTGAGGATGTGAAGCAAAATAAACATCATTTTCAAAAATATGAAGAAAATCTTTGTCACTGGCATAGAGATAAAAATAGCATCAATTCTTCTGTCAAAATAGGTTAAAGAAATGAGTCAATGGCTATGTTTTTCCTAGTTGAATTACCTTAAAAACCCTTATTTTATTAGAAAAGTATACATATTCTTCATGGATAAAATGGAAAATATAGATAACATTTTATTTTTTTATTTTATTTTTAAAGATTTTATTTATTTATTTGACAGAGACAGCCAGTGAGAGAGGGAACACAAGCAGGGGGAGTGGGAGAGGAAGAAGCAGGCTCCCAGCAGAGAGGCCTGATGTGGGGCTCGATCCCATAACGCCGGTATCACATCCTGAGCCGAAGGCAGACGCTCAACGACTGCGCCACCCAGGCGCCCCTAGATAACATTTTAAAATAAAAATCTGCTTTTTCTGTAATAGAATTTTATAATTCCCTTTTTTTTCAGTTAAAGGTCTTTGTGAGGTTTTGTTTTGTGGCTTTTATTGGTCATCAAGTATTTTCCACATCATTTTAAATGGCTGCATAGTATTTCAAATATGGCATTATCACAGTTTATGTAAGGATTCCCTATGAACACTTTCCATTTGTTTTCAGAAGGCTGGAGTGGACATCTCTACAACTAAAACTTTGTGTGCATCCATGATTACCTTTTTGCAAATAAATTTCTAGAATTGTCGGGTTAAAGGGTGTAAGATTTCCATTTTAGTCTGCTGAACTGCTCTCTATTAAGTGTCTAACACTTAATTATTTTAAATTTAAAAATTTCATTTTATCAAAGGGATACATAGAACAGCTTATGAATGGAACTACTAGACTTACAACCAAAACAGCATTCATCCCCACTCCTCAGGTATTAAGTATGTTAAAATCCCTCAGCATTTTCCTCTTTATATTTCTTTTTCTTCCTTTCTAGATTTTGTTTATTTATTTGACAGAGAGAGACAGAGCCAGTGAGAGAGGGAACACAAGCAAGGGGAGTGGGAGAGGAAGAAGCAGGCTCCCAGCGAGCAGGGAGCCTGATGTGGGGCTTGATCCTAGGACCCTGGGATCACGCCCTGGGCCAAAGGCAGATGCTGAATGACTGGGCCACCCAGGTGCCCCCCTCTTTATATTTCTAAATCATATGCTTATACTCATATCCTTAATTTTAGAAGTTTAGATTTAATCTACTCATGAGAATTTAGTTCTCTTTCACTTCCGTTTCTTTCCCCTCCTTTCTACAGTTTTCACAACTTTGAATCAAATCAATATGCAATGTCTTACTAAAAACAATTTTTTCTCCCACTTTCTAATAACTTATTTATTTACAAAAACAAACGTTGATCAAATTTCTACAGTGTGCCTGAGAGGAATACAACATAAAAACTTAATTTTTAGGCACACCTGGGCAGCTCAGTCGTTAAGCATCTGCCTTTGGCTCAGGGCGTGATCCCAGAGTCCTGGGATCAAGCCCCACATCAGGCTCCTCCTGGGAGCCTGCTTCTTCCTCTCCCACTCCCCCTGCCTGTGTTCCCTCTCTCGCTGGCTCTCTCTCTGTCAAATAAATAAATAAAATCTTTAAAAAAACCCTTAATTTTTATGATGACTATGTAAATACAGCTCAAATTTGAATGAACCAGTATACTGTGATTATATTTCTTTCCTAAACTATTTTTAATTTTTCCTAGAGTTAACAATTGCCTCATTTTTTCCATTTGCTTTAGCTTTCTATGTCTCTATCACAGATTCTTCAACTCCTCAAAGTAAACTACTTAGAGACTTCTAGTCTTTTCAATACAAAAATATAAAATAGTTCACCAATTCCATGTTGTTTCTTTTTTTCCCCCAAGAGGGAAAGATCTTCCTCCCAGAGATCTCTGCTAAATAAACTTCATCCTAGGATCCCTGTCACCGTCCTCCAGGGTATCTTTCCTGGATCAGTCTCTTCTTTGTGGTATCCTATGCCCTTTCTCTTTCTTGGTTTTCTTTTTATTTCAGTAGAGTTCAATCTCCAGTAGTTTCCTTTACAAAGGTTGGCTGGGAGGAAAAATTTTTTGGACTTCACATATCTCAAAATGTTTTTTTTTTTAAATTTATTTTTTCTCTTTTTTTTAAAGTAAGCTCTACACCCATCGTGAGGCTCAAACTCACGACCCTGAGATCAAGAGTCACATGCTCTACTGACTGAGCCAGCTGGGGGCCCCTCAAAATGTTCTTATATTCTGTATCTATACTTGATAAATAGTTGGCTGAGGATAGAATCCTAGCTTGGAAATATTTTTACCTCAGAATTTTTACTGTATTGTTTGTTTCACTGTCTTTTAGCTTATAGTACTATGGCTGAGAAAGGTTAATGTCATTCCAATTTCCAATCCTTTGTGACCTGTTTGGAAACTTTTAGCATTCTCTCTTTCACCAATGATTCCCTTAGTACAGGTCTTTTTCTCCCCCACCCACTGTGCTAGTTACTTAATTGGCCCTTTCCACCTAGAGTCTCGTATCTTTTAGTTCTGAGAATTTTTCTCATATTGTTTAATATGTCTTCCCCTTCATTTTACTCTAATGTGTAAGAGTTGGTCTTCTAATTTTTAAATTTTACTTTCATCGAGATTTTCTCATTTTCATTTTTCAGCCCCTCTATAAAGTTTTTATTTCTACCTTATTTTTGATTTCCAAGATCTCCTTTTTGTTTATATTTCTTTTTTAAAAAGACATTTATTTATTTAGAGAGAGAAAGTACGAGTGGGGGGAGGGGCAGAGGGANATTTTTTTATTTTTTTTAAAGATTTTATTTATTTGACAGAGATAGAGACAGCCAGCAAGAGAGGGAACACAAGCANTGTCTTCCCCTTCATTTTACTCTAATGTGTAAGAGTTGGTCTTCTAATTTTTAAATTTTACTTTCATCGAGATTTTCTCATTTTCATTTTTCAGCCCCTCTATAAAGTTTTTATTTCTACCTTATTTTTGATTTCCAAGATCTCCTTTTTGTTTATATTTCTTTTTTAAAAAGACATTTATTTATTTAGAGAGAGAAAGTACGAGTGGGGGGAGGGGCAGAGGGAGAGAAAGAATCCTGAAGCAGACTCCCAGCTGAGCACAGAGCCCATCACAGGGCTCAATCCCAGGACCTGAGCTGAAACAGAGTCGGACACCTAACCAACTTAGCCACCCAAGTGCCCCAGAACAAGGTGATACTTTTAACAGAAATATATACAGGGGCGCCTGGATGTCTCAGTCAGTTAAACTGCTGACTCCTGATTTCCCCTGCTTAGGTCACGATCTCAGGGTCAAGATCAAGCCCTGCATTGGGCTCAGCATGCAGCTGGGAGCCCCTCCCCCAACTCGTGCTCCCTCTCTCTCTAAATACATACATAAATAAAATCTTTCAAAAAAAAAGTATCTCCTTGTTCTAATTTCTTACATGTAATATCTTTTTTTTTTAAATTTATTTTCTTTCTTTTTTTTTTTTTTTTAAAGATTTTATTTATTTATTTGACATAGAGACAGCCAGCGAGAGAGGGAACACAAGNTAAATTTATTTTCTTTCTTTTTTTTTTTTTTTAAAGATTTTATTTATTTATTTGACATAGAGACAGCCAGCGAGAGAGGGAACACAAGCAGGGGGAGTGGGAGAGGAAGAAGCAGGCTCATAGTGGAGGAGCCTGATGTGCGGCCCGATCCCATAACGCCGGGATCACGCCCTGAGCCGAAGGCAGACGCTTAACCGCTGTGCCACCCAGGCACATGTAATATCTTCTATGTAATATCTTATTTCTCTGAAGACAATCCAGTTTTCAAACTTCCTGCACTGTCTGCTTCATTTTTCTTTGCTGTCTGCACGATCTTAGAAATTCACATTGCAGTATTCCTTCAAATATTTATGTTCTTTGTTATCAATTCATGCCCAACAGGAAGATACCAAGGAGCTACCAGGAAGCTCTTGTGAACAGGCCTTGTCACCTGATAAGCTTCTTTGCCAAATCCCTGTGAGAGGACTGAGAAGTTTCACCTGGTGGTATTTTCTCTTTGGTAGGCCAGTTTTTTCAGGGAAGGACGCAGAGAACAAGGAAAAAGCTGTAAGTCTCACCAAGCAGGATGTAATCACTCATATATTCCCTGCTTTGGTAAGGGTGCCATTCTCGTCCTCTACTATGCCCATGGCTAGGCTCTGAAGCCTTCCTGATTCAAGTTCTCCAGGGAAATCCTGTCTCCTGGCTGGGCTGGCTAGTATAATCATCTCATCAGCACTGAGTGCCACCATTAGAAAGAAAACAATCTTTGTCAACATGGTAGACAAATGGGTACTCTATTTTAAATTGCATTTGTTGGGCACCTGGATGGCTCAGTCGGTAAAGCATCTGCCTTCAGCTCAGGTCGTGATGGGATGGAGCCCCATGTTGGCCTCCCTGCTCAGCAGGGAGCCTGCTTCTTCCTCTCCCTCTGCCCTCCTCCTGCTCATGCTCTCTCCCTCTGTCAGATAAATGGATAAAATCTTAAAAAAGATAAATTTCATTTGTTTGTTTACTATTGAGGGTGAACAGTTCTCCATGCATTTATTTGCATTTTAGACTTCTTCTTTATGAAATAACCCATTTGTTTCCTTTGTATTGTTTTCCTATTAGGGTACTCATCCTTTTTTTTTTTAATTTCCAAGACTTCTTTATATATATTGAAAATATGAATCTTTTATCAAATAAATATACTGCACGTTCCGAGTTTTTAAATTGTGCTTATTGTTTTTTTCTTTGAGCAAACACAGAAATTTCCCCTTTTTACAAAATCAAACCTATAAATTGCCCCTTTTCTGATCTCTGCTGTGGTATCATGCTTGGAAACCTGCCTGAGTCCAGTTTCATCGTACTCGCTTCCCTTAAATAATGAAGCCATCGAGGAAGCTGCTACATCCTCACTCACCCGGATTCTAGTGAAGACCAACTCTGGAATCAAGGTGATTCCACACTCAACGAGCATACTGCCCTTCCGCTCTTATTTCCTAGCTTCATTCAACAAAGTGAGCTAAAACGTGTGAGGAACACCAGGATGTCCGAACCGCGACTGTCCGTGGTTCTCAAGGTGTGGCGGGGGCCCCCTGGAGTCTGAACCCTTTTAGGAGGTCCACAGGTCAGAACTGTTTCCAATAAAACTAGTAACACTGAGCTGTTGTTCGCCTTTTTCTCGTTCTGTCATGCGTACAGTGCGATTTTCCTAAGGCTACAGGATATGATGACATCACTGCTCTGATGGCTAATGGAACGTGTATGCGTGCATTATGTCTGCTAGTGATTTCTAAGGTGGCAGTTTTACAGCATAAAGACGAGAGATTTCAGAGATTAATTCAACTGGTTCTCAGTTCTTCACTGTGTGGTTGCTCACTACTTTTTGTTGTATCTGCCATGATGTCTGCACATCTGTACCTTTATTGTTTCTCAGTACATAGCTATTTTGAAATCCTTCAGCCTTCCTTATGCCTTACCGAAATACAGGGACACTGTGTTTTGTTTTACAACATTTTATTAATTACTGAGTTTTAATTTCTATCAAAGCCAATAGTTGTAACTCAAACAAAGCTCAATAATTTAAAAACACAGAGGGAAAAAGTGTGAGATTCACTGGGTTAGCTCATACTGTGTTACCAGGCAATTCAAAAATCGCAAAGGTTTATTTCTCCTTTTACATGGCCATCTTAGGCCAGCTGGTACTCAGCTGGCTGTGTCCTCAGGTCCCAAGTTTGAAAGAGCAGCCACCCTTTGAACCACTGTCAGTTGCCAAAGCAGAGGGAAGGGCAGGAGACAGACCCTCTCTGGCTCACACCAGCATTTACATGCTTCAGCCTGAGCAGGATACATAACACTTCCACTCATATCGTTGGCCAGAACTAGTCGCAGGGCCTCACTCAACCACTGGGGGACCAGGAAGTGCAGTCCTACCATGGGCCAGACAAGCAAAGAACCAGCAAGGTTTGGTGCACAGCACTTAGAACGAACACCATGACGGTATTTAATTCAGCACTCTGAAGACCTAACAGAGCACAAAAGCAGCAACTCACACCTCACACTTACAGCCATCTTAGGAATCGGAAAGCCACTAGGTCTGTTGTTGCTGAAGCCCATACTTTCCAGCTCAAACTTCCAGGCTGCCTCTACACTGCTGTATTTCAGGAAGGTTCCACAAACTACGTTCTATTGGATTTTGGGAAGTCTGCCTAATTACCACAATTGAAGACTCATTACCGTCCATATGTTCCATGACAATCTGATTGAAATAAACTGCATCAGCTAATAAAACCTGTAACTTCTTATGATACTTGGTGCTCATACAATTTAAAGGAAAAAGCAGATTTCAGAGCTAATTAACACCAAGACAGCATGGGTCCTTTGTGCTGAGTAAGAGCTGTTTCATGAAGGGGGGTGGGTGTTACAGATTCCTTGGTGTCACTTGTGGAGACCAAGGCACGTACTCATCAGGCACTAAACTGGACTTGGAAAAATTTCCTACTTCATTTTGAAAAGGTTCCCACTATACAGTCTGAAGCCTCACACAATAAAACCTCTCTCACACACAGCCCTGCCATCTTCTGATGCCATTTTCCCTGCTCAACACGGCCTTCTACAATTTTCATTTTCGTGTGGAACATCTTTGGGGGGTCTGGAAATAAGCTGGGGTTGATGTGCAAACAGCAAGACTCCAGCAATGTACGCGGACTAACCCTCCACCTCGAGCACGGTGCAGACTGTACTAACTTGCTCTGCCTGACCCACCGCGAGGAGCATCTCGAGTAGAACACGATTTCAAGTGAGACAAACCTAAGTAGTCTACCCTGAGCACTCAGCTCCGACGAAAGAAAAAACTCCTAAAACAATCTCAACCATGTGAAACGTACTTACTTTTACTAATATTACTGATGCTACTACAACAGGCGATACACAAGCACCCTCCTCCCACTGCAATAAGGAAACAGAAGAGGCACAGAACGCCTGCCAGATGACAAAGGACAAGGCCGGCAGGGCAAGCCCTCCTCTGTTCCAGCGCGGGACCCAGTCTCCGCGCGCCTTGGCTTACTCCGCGAGCGAGCATAAAGACATGCATTTGAATTTGCTCTGCTCCTTTTGTATCTGACTTTGAACAATTTTCCCAAGTGAAAATTTAGATTTACCAAAGGACAACTGATAAACTCCTACCAATAAACTCCTCTAGAATGATTTGTTGCCAAAATTGCAATGTGATCTTCAACACAGGTATTCCACAAAGTAAAAAGCTACCTGAAAGTAAAAAGGTGGGTATGATGTTAGCAAATACTTAATTCTAGTCAGTACATTTACCGAATACCTGCCCTGTTCTAAGTACTGAAGGAGGTACAACAGAAATAAAATATTAAGAAGATTACAAACTAGGTGTGCATTATGTAGGTTTCCCCTAAAAAACCCATACACGTGGATTGAACTAAACAACATAAGACAGAAATGCTAATACTAATGGTGGAGAAATAAGTTCAGGGCAGTCAGAATTGAACGAAAACTCCATGAAGGTGGAGGGATCTAAACGAGAATGCAAAAGGTGGATTTTGATTTGCTTTGGTATCCAAGACGGGCTGGGGCATTTCAGGGGAAAAGAACATCCTGAGAAACAGGCCAGTGTTGGAGACAGAACACTGACCAAACTGACACAAGAGAGAAGAAGACTAGGTAGGACACTGGCCAGAAATTAACTTGGACATCCATTCACCTGCTCATTTATTTAGTAAACACTGGCCCGGTAATAAGGGATGTAATGGTGAATCAGACAGCGATAGTTCCCGATCACGTGATACTTACTTTGCAGTGGAGGAAAGCAGAACGTCACCACAAGGTAGGCAGAAAACACATAAAACATCTCATTAATAAGGGGCTTTAAAATGGAGCCAGGAGTTTGATCCCTACCCAATAACCAGCAGGAAGCCACAAAAGGTTTCTGGGTAGGGAAATAATGTGATTAGTACTGTTTGTTAATATTAATTTGGTACAGCTTGACTACAACCGACAAAAATCAAAACCAGAGAGACCTAGAGAAAACTACAGCAGAAATGTAGAGTTGAGGTTAGGAGGGCAGGTGCGTGGCCCAGGAGTTGAAGCGGAGACAAAGGATCACAGCAGGCTGGGGTCAAGAGGAGGCTTCGTGAACTGGGTGGGTCTGGTCTGTGGGACAATCGAAAGAGGCACCGTATATGGAGAAAACAAACCAAAGAGCACACATGGGGTTCTGGCTCAGATGCGTGGGTTGGGGAGAAACTGGAAGCATCAGGCTTTGGGGGGAAAGGTGAACTTGAACACCTAAGTACAATGCCCAGAAGGCAAGTGGAGATGCAGGAAAAGCAAGAGATTTTAAAAAGAGCCAAGCTCAAGGGGCCCAAACCTGGGGGAATTGGGAGGATGGAGAAGGAGCACAAAGAGATCGTCAAGGAAGCCAAAGCCAAGGGGACAAAGGCTGCCCGTGGCGGCACAGCCGCACCCGCACAAAACGCTTCAGCCCGTATTTCTCCGTCTTTAACACTCCCAAACACCTTGGGGTTGGCACTGGAACCTCCATTTTACAGCGGAAAACAGTGAGGATCAGAAAGACTAAAAGTCTGGTCTGAGAGGGAGAAGGAACTTTCCAGACTATGGCCCCCTGACCCAAAAGCTGGCTGGAGATTAAGTGCGCGTGC
Organism: Ailuropoda melanoleuca; assembly: GCF_002007445.2. Taxonomy (NCBI): domain Eukaryota; kingdom Metazoa; phylum Chordata; class Mammalia; order Carnivora; family Ursidae; genus Ailuropoda; species Ailuropoda melanoleuca. The sequence goes on from NC_048228.1 coordinate 4,521,362, forward strand.
GGCCAGGCCCAGACCAAAGCTCGGTTCACGGAGTGAAAAGCGGCAGAGAGGGAGCAGGTATTCACTAAACATCTATCACACGGCGGGCTCGTCCAAACTGTGTGAAAAACTCGGACAGATCAATAAGAGCACTCCTTATTAACTTTCATGCTCATGATACTAATAAAAATACACTGGCACTTACTTCACATAATAACACGCCCACTACTATGCTGAGCACTTACGTGCATTCTCGCTTAATTTTCCCCAAAGCCCTACGACAGTGAAATGATTGTCTGGCTTTTACGGATGAAGAGATGGACTCAGAGAGGTTAAGTGGCTTGCCCCCTCCCCCCATCAGGCTGCTAGGAAATCAAACGCAGACCTGACTTCAAGGCCTTCGCTCCTTAAGCTGCCGACCCCTTTCAAAGCTCACCACCATCTCTGCCTTTCCAAATGATCACCCACGAAGGTGCACAGGTGCTTCCCATGGAAGGTGCTGGGCTAATGGGTTCGGCTGTCCTCGAAAACCCCTGAGCACCGCCACAGCTTTGTGGAGTGCAGGGGTCAGGTGGACAGGCCACATGTCACGTGACTTTGAAAAGTCAACCTCCCACAGCCATTTTATTATTTAAAAAAAATTTATTTATTTGACAGGCAGAGAGAGCACTAGTCGAGGGGGAGAGCAGCAGGGGAGAGGGACAAGCAGACTCCCCGCTGAGCCCAACATGGGGCTCGATCCCAAGACCCCGAGATCATGACCTGGGCCAAAGGCAGACGCTTCACCGACTGAGCCACCCAGCCGCCCCTACAGCCATTTTAGACTCTGCTTTGGGAAGATGGGCAGAGAAACAATCAAATCATGAATAAGTCAGAAAAACTAAATAGGAGGTTGATCAAACAATTCCAAGTTTCTACAACTAGAAGTAACCTAAGTCAGTTGTCTTACATAGAAGGAAAAAACTTACAAAGTTTACAGAACTCATTACCCCCAAGATGGAGATATAAATTCAAAAAAAGATTAGGCAATCAGTAATGACAGAAGTTTACATACTAACAAAGAAAAAGGCAGGCCCCGGTCACTGTCAAGATTTATGGGGCAGGGGGAATCCTGTCCTCCATGCCCACTTCTGCCGAAGACAGACTGTGAAAACAAAGGAACCAGGAGCGGAAAGTCTGATTCCTGATCAGAGGTCATTCCAAGGGCTGTGGAGAGATTTTCTGACCATCTTACAATTTGGTTTTCACTTCTCTTCCTGGTCATGTCCATATGTGTACTTGGTGCCCTTGAGACACAGCAGTCAATAAAAGGGGCAGCATCTTGGGAAAATGAGCTCCAGTTCCTTTCGGGTCAGAAGTGATGGTTCAGATCCTATCTTCACATAAAGAACTTGGCTTATTTTTTCCGAAAAGCCTGACCTTATACTTTCTCTCGTCTGTGTCCATCTGTTATATCCTGCCCACTCATGCAGACTTCTCGTGGTTGATGTCTGCTGGCATTTTACTACTGAAGAATGTTCTGGCTCCTGAAAACTGGGGAGGTGACACTGCGCTCGCTGCATGCACAAGTGGTTCCAACAGTCCAAGAGCCAAAAAGGACCTAGCTACCAGGATATGAACTTGGAGGGGGCTCCAAGCTCCTTCAAGGGAATGGGAGCTTTATCAAGTATGGGCCACAATGGTGGTAAAAAGCAGCAGTGTTCCCAACGGTCTTTTCCCCTCCTGGCGCCCCCTTTTAAACTTTTATGCTGTTTTACTCATTCATCCCTGTAAGTTGTCTTAAATCCTTTCTTGAACAAGGTAGGGTATAAATAAAATCAAAATGAAAGTTTAATAAAAATAAACACTAAAATTCCACAGCCAGGCAAAACACATTGCTCTTGTGTCTCATATTTTCCTCATCCATTGTTTACAACTGAACTCACAGCAAATATTAAAGTTTTCAATTGAATTCTCTTTAACAAAGCAAAAAAAAAAAAAAACAAAAAGAGGTATTTTGGTAGATAATGTAGAACTGGAGCATTAAAATTTCAAGAAGCAATTGTTTAAAATGCCCAAAGCAGAAAGGTAATAACTAGCTCATGGTTCATTAAAGAAAACACATTTTAAGATTTAACCTCACGGTGTTTGCTAAGCATATTACAAGGTGATATCTGGAACTTACTGCGCATCCTAAGAACTCCCTCCCCACCCAGAAGCAAGACCACGGGAAGCCTCTCTGAATCCCCACCCCCCCAGCACGCTCTTGACCCCAGTGTTCTGTCCTGTCGCTCAGGCCTCTGATCAGGGAGGTTCTGCCCTCCCTGCCTGACCCCTTAGGAGCTGACAGCTCACAAGAGTTCTATCTTTGGGTCCCACTTGGCTTTTACCCCAGACACCGTCTTGTGGACTACCCCTTCCCCGCTACTCCCGAGCTTAGCTCCGCCTTCTGGGAGCTCCTCCCCGCTGCCCTCTAAATGAAACTCATGACGGTGCAGGAAGCAGAGTTCAGAGAGACAACTGTCTTTTGAAGATAAGAAACTCAGTATATTGAACAGAAAGAGAAAAGAAACCTTTAGGAATTCATAACCTGATGCTTACCAAAAATTCTGGCACTATTTTTTTTAAATTAATATAACAGATGAATAGCAAATTTTACCAGGATCAGGTTTACCGAAGTTTTCAATGTACATGTATGTCCTTTTAAAATAAGCAAACCCTAATGCTTTATCAAAATTCAAGAAATAACAATAAATATTAAACGAACATCTACTTGTACAAGGCAGTGTATACATATCCCTGTTACACTGCAATACTTCCAATATACAACATCCCAGCTCACAGTAAGCGCCTAATCCCTTCCGGCCAGTTCCCTACATTTCAAAGTCAGAGAAAACAGGAAGCAGAAAGGGTAAACTACTGGCCCAGGGGCATGAACCCAAGCCAAGGCGCCCCCCCCCCAAAGATTCGGACACAGGACATTCTGGCTGCAAAGCTGTAAGGCGTTGCCTCCCACACTCTCAGTAACTCAGAAGTACTGCAGCACGTGAGTAAGTGGAGACTTGAAGAGGTTCCATGATTTGTCGTCCAGGGGCAGTGTGGGCTGTGACTCCTGCTCCTAGTGACCTTGCTACTCGGCCTCTTCACTTACCCAACACCTTGGGAAGGGGACCACCTGCCTAAGCTGGGTTTTTGGACAACAAGGGCTTAACACTACCTGCTGAATGCACATGTTTTAAGCAGTCATTGTTATAAATACCGAACTTTGAACATCATGTAGTTGATGGGAAACTCACTGAAGGAATGACCTTCTCAGACCTATCTTGGTATCTCTCCTTAGGACTAAATTACCTGCCCATCACAAGGTTAGATCGGCAACGGATGAAAAAATACAGAGCACCTCGCTGCTTTAGGAAACTAAGTGTGCACCTGGGTTGGCTGATAGTCTACACTCAACTTCTTTTTTTTTTTTTAGATTTTATTTTTATTTATTTATTTGACAGACATAGAGACAGCCAGCAGAGAGGGAACACAGGGGGAGTGGGAGAGGAAGAAGCAGGCCCACAGCTGAGGAGCCCGATGTGGAGCTCGATCCCATAATGCCGGGATCACGCCGAGCCGAAGGCAGACGCTTAACCGCTGTGCCACCCAGGCGCCCCTACACTCAACTTCTAAAGACATCCAAGCCATCCTGGTTGCCGGGATGCGTGACGTCCCCCTAGGTCAATCTGGACAGTGGTTAGCAGACCTTCCTCTACTGCTCCAACCCATTGCATCTGCAGGCCAAATTTGAATGTTTAGTCTCACTCTGTGACTGTAACCTCCAGCTAGAGAAATCCAGACAACCAAAAATTGTACAAAGACCAATACACTCTAAACCAGGGAAGGAATGAAAGTGAAGGGACTCTGGGGAAACTTCTTCTTGGTGGGTGACAATTTTGCAATTCTAGTTTCAAGGCTGGTATGGAAGGATGGAAATCCCAGAATACTCACCTCCATATATGGACTGCAAGGAATAAACCTTTTCACATTAAGTTTATCTTTTACTTAACTGGGCTTTTTAAAAGTGTTTAGAACTTGAAAAGACTGGCCCCTTTAAAGCTAAATTGATTGGGACCAAAGATCTTAAAATGGGTTATAAACACTGCTGAATGTCATGCATAAAAATGAAAGAGTTTCTTTTAATGGTAATACAACACTGATAAAGTAGGAATTTGAGTGAATTAGGCATAAATTCAGATTAGAAGGTGTCAATTAAAATGTCTATAAAATGTATAAAGATCAAGAAAAATTCGCTGATTGGTCAGGAATCCTTTCTCTAAATAAATTTTGGAAAATCATCTCAGAAATCTCAGATCAGGGGCGCCTGGGTGGTGCAGTCGTTAAGTGTCTGCCTTCAGCTCAGGGCGTGATCCTGGCGTTCTGGGAGCGAGCCCCGCATCAGGCTCCTCCGCTGGGAGCCTGCTTCTTCCTCTCCCACTCCCCCTACTTGTGTTCCCCCTCTCGCTGTCTCTGTCAAATAAATAAATAAAATCTTAAAAAAAAAAAAAGGAAATCTCAGATCAGTTAGATTTTAGGCACCTGATGATGCACTTGACTACACTAAACCAGAGATGCCAATCTGGTTTTAATGTGCCCGGTTAATGATAAATTACTCCCTTGGCTCAGTGTAACAGTAGCTCTACTGTGTAAACAGGAAATTCAGAACAGTGGAGAAAGGGAATCATTAAAGATCACGTAAGTCTTGTTTAGAGAAGCATTTGGTCCTGTCTCGCTGTCTGCTTCACTCTCTGAAATACAATATGAGGAGATATTTTGAAGTTTAAAACCTGGAAAAAGAGATTTGTAAGCTGATTTTTGACATTTCTGTATTACTCCAATGGTAACCATACTTTAGGCTTGTAATTTTTAAAATTTTAAATAGAACTTCCTGGTTTTGTGTCAGGTTACTTCCATTTGGGATTTCTAGGGGAAAGTCTCTCAACTTCTGGAACACAGTGTCGAAGGTACTCTCTTGAAGGTATTCTGAAATACTGGCAGGAAGGGGATCATGCCTCCTACAGGTAAACTCAAATGGCATATAGCTATAGGACTGACAGCAAATACATCAACAGATATAAGAGTTAACATTACTTCTACTTTTCTTCTAACTCTCCAACTAAATCATGTTATTTCAACTTCAGGTTGATTTCTGATTCCTCCCTCTCCCCCCAAAATCCTAGTAAATATCAAGTCCAAAGATCACCTTGAGAGCTTCTCTTCCAGTAGAATCTTGAAAGATAAGATCTGCACACCCTGACATTTCACACTGTCCCTTTGTTGACAAAGAGAACGCAAAGTGACTTCAGCGAGAGAACGTGTTTCGGAGGGATTTCACTCACAGCCATAAATATGAGAAGTGACGTAACTCATTAGGAAAAGTAACGTTTTGGGGCGCCTGGGTGGCACAGCGGTTAAGCGTCTGCCTTCGGCTCAGGGCGTGATCCCGGCGTTATGGGATCGAGCCCCACGTCAGGCTCCTNAGTAACGTTTTTTTAAAGGAATATTTCTTTGGCTCCCACTCATCAGTCCAGTAACAATGACAAGTCTTAAGATTCCAGCAGTTTCAAGGTATACCTTTGACTAACGTTTACCAAGGACTCTGGCCAAGCCTATTATTCTAGATCTTTTTCATCATATGCACCTGCCCAAGATTCAGTAAGCCTGGTAAATGGGTAAATTGCTGCTCAGTTACTGATAGCACTCGTTTATAGTCTGGGTTAAGAAAGGCTGGTTTCCAGGGAGCCTGGGCAGCTCAGTCAGCTAAGTGTCTGCTTTCGGCTCAGGTTGTGATCCCAGGGATCTAAGATCCAGCCCAGGCAGGGTGGGCTCCCTGATCAGTGGGGAGTCTGCTTCTCCCTCTTCCTCTGCCCCCACCCCCCCGCTTGTGCTCTCTCTCTCAAATAAATAAAATCTTTCAGATATTTATTTATTTCTTTATTTGAGAGAGAGAGAGAGCATGAGCAGGACCCTGGAATCATGACCTGAGCCGAAGGCAGGCACTTAACCGAATGANAGAGACAGAGCATGAGCAGGACCCTGGAATCATGACCTGAGCCGAAGGCAGGCACTTAACCGAATGAGCCACCCAGGTGCCCCATAAATAAACTCTTTAAAAAAAAAAAAAGAAAGAAAGAAAGAAAGAAAAAAAGGCTGGTTTCAGAAAAGGTGGTTTCATTTACTGCTTTGCTTCTAAGAACTGGAGAAAACTTAGTAACTAGTCAAACCACTTCATTCAAAGGGAAAGGAACCGAAGGCCAAAGAAGTGATTTACCCAAAGCCTTACTGTTCATTGGTTACAAAAACCTCCAGGTGCCTATGGCAGCCTAACACGATTCGCAGCTCCCCCAGATATTTCACTGGACATTTTCATGAGGTGGCTAATATATTTGAGGGATTTTTATGTGGGTGCCCAAGGACACAGTACCACAACTGGCAGCTCTGTAGTCTGACTGGTAAAGGCAGCAGAGTGTAGAAGTCAAGAGCTGAGGCTCCAGTCAGACTTCTGAGGGCTGAATTCAGGTTCCTGCCTTTCCACTGGTATTGCTTTGGGCAAGTTACTTAACCTCTCTTGGCCTCAGTTTTCTCAGCTATAAATCAAGGATTATCATAATACTTACCTTAGGGGCTGGGGTGAGAATTAAACAAGGTAACGTCATAGGAAATGTTCACTCAGCATGGTGGCCCTGCACAAAGTAGTACTCAAAAAATGTTAGCTATCGCTGACACCATGCACACCAACACTTATGGACAACACATACTTGACCTGCCTTACCTAACTTGGCTAACTGTGATCACTGGGAAAACTAAGATGGAATTAAAAGTTCTCTAGCAAGGCTGAGAAGACCAAACCCAGCAGCTTGGAGATAAATGATCCACCTTATGACCTGACCTTGGAAGCCTTCCTGCCCTTCACGCTGATGTCAACTGGACTAGTCAACAAGGAAGGAAACTTACTGGGCCCCTACTACATGCCAGACACAGTGTTAGTCTCTATCTTTTACTGGGTGAGGAAAAGGTGCAAACACTTGCGAGTGGAGAGGGGCGCACATGCTGAGGCCGTGCTTGGGGCACCGCTGCTTTCCTAGCTTTACAGCTTCTTCCTAATCTGCGGCCTCTGAATTGAGGCTGTAGGTATGGGAGGCTCTTCCTTCAATTTCCGGACAGCCGCTCAGGGGAGAGGAGGCCGCAAGACACGTGCCTCCGGGCCTGGATTCACTTCAAAAGCGGGACGTTCCCAGGAATACTCGGGAACCGACAGACGCCGTGGGAAAGTTCCCTCGTGGCCTTGACCTTGGTGCCTGAGACTCAGTTTCCCATTCTGCCGGCTGGGGGCGATGACACAGCTCCTCGGCCGAGGCAAGTTTGTGAGCCGGGCGAGGCACCGGGTCCTGGAGGACCGGGAACCCCACTCTTATAGCCTCCACCTCGGGGACCCTTTCCCTCCTGTGGGTACCAGGCCCTCTGGCCCTGACAGGACGCGGCGCCCCGGCCGCCGGGAGCAGGGGTAGAGGCCGGCCGGGACAACCCTCGGCGCCGGGGTCGAGGCGGTGGGGACCGCCCGGTCGGCGGGCGGTCGCGCATGTCGGGCGGGGTCACGCGGCCTCCGCGCCGGGTCCCGGCCGCCCGTGGCGGGGACGGAGCGGTGGCCGTCAGCCCGGCCCTCCCGAACCACCGGGCACGGCCTCCGCCCAGACGGCGTCTCGCCGCAAGCCTCACCTCCCTGCGCACGTTCAGCAACGAGTAATAGTCTTCATTGTCCAGCTCCTCCTCGCTCAAGGCCGTCGCCATCTTCGCAACCTTTCACCCCGCCAAACCCCCCTGGCGGACCGGAGGGGCGCCCCCGCCCCCGCGCACCGCAGCAGCGCGCCTGCGCCCTGCGCCCCCGCGCGGTCGAGGGCGGGACACCGTGGTCGGGGTCCGCCACGTGCGGCTCTCGGACCCAAATCCCAGGCGGTTTCCTGAGGCTCCACCCGGACCAGGCAGGGAGGCTGCGGTCACACCTGGGCGTCGTCCCCTCTGTCCCCTGAGACACCTCCCTTGTCCCCCACGCTGTATCCCAGTGAGGGCAGCATCCTGTCCCAAACAGCCCTGCCCAGGCCCCTCACACGGAGTCCACCCTGGCCAGAATCTTCTCGAGGCCGCACTTGCTGACTTCTCTTTGCACAGAAAACCTCCAGAATGGGATTTATTCCTGCCTGCATTGTTCTTCGTCTTTTCTCCTGGTCGTCCAGAGCCCTGCCCAGAGGACGAGCCTCCTAAAGGTCGTTTTTTTTTTTTAATTTTTTAAATTTTTTATTTTTATTATTGCCCTATAGTTAGGAGCACCTGGCCATTTTTTCTGCTGCTTAACTGATAAGGCGATACCCATTTGGTTCCTAATAGAATTGTCTCTGGCAGGCATCTATACCTACAGTCCCTATCCCAGAGCCCTCCTCTTGTAAATTTCTACCTTATAATTTAGTGGTGGAGTCTAATTGATTTCAACCTGGTGCCTGCTGTTTGGTGCATTATTAAAGATGTCTCGGTTACAATCATCTAAATAATTTAAATGTCTTCGAAATGATGCAATTATCAAGAGAAGGTGGACAGCAAAGCTTCCATGCTCTTGCCACCTGTTCGGTTCATGCTGACCTGTACCAGTTTCTCATTATTTCTCAGGAACGTTTGTTGAGCCTTAACTAACCATCAGTTTAGAACCATCCCAGTTGCCCTTCCTGAGCAGGTCTCCTGGGAAGCCCCAAACACCTGTCTGTGGATTTGAGAAGTTGATTTCTTTCTCTTCCTAATTTTGGCCAGATGTTCACCATCTGGGCCTGTGTATGGTCCCTTCCAAGTTGCTCAGCCCTCTTAGGATTTTTTGGCATGAGACAAGTAGGTGTGCTGAGACAGGTTATTCAGGGGTGTTGAGTCAGTCTGGAGCCGACCTCAGCCCAGGCTGTAAAGGAAGAGCTATTTCTTCAGCTGTGTGAGGCTTCTCCACAATAGCTTTCACAGACACTCATCCCGTCCGCAATTGCAGCAATTTTTTATGGTCTTTCCTTTTTTCTCCTTTGCAGAGCAGTGATTAGGGCTAAGCTGCTTGCTGACATTTGCTGGTCTTTAAGAATTTCTTACAGAGAGGCTGGGGGAAAAAACTACAACGTTGAAACATTCCTTTTTTCCTTAGGTTTGTAGACATTAATTGGGCCATAATGCTCAGTTGGGTAGAGAAGTTCCTTGCCATCTTTCCTCTGCCTTGGAAAACACTGCCTCTAGGAATTATATAAACAGGACCCAACATATGTTTCTGAGGGCCCAGGTCTGTGTTTCTATGATTGAGAATGACCTGGTTTTTATCACCCACTCAAACAAAATAAATAGTGACTCAGGGATGCTCTGTATTTGTCCCCTTTCGGGCGCACGAGACTTTGTATTACGGTTACTTGGAGAGTGAATGTGACAAATGGAAAATAAGCTTAGATACACCACAGGCCTGAGAGTAAATTTACTTTGGAGGTTGGCTGTTTTGTTTCTCCCTCCAAAAACCTTAATCTCTGATGGGCAAAATAATGGAAAGCAGGAGCAGTACAAATTGATAAGTTACCACACCCATCCAACCACCAGTCATGCCGGTGCAGCCGACGAAACTCAGCCACATTAACTCACGGCCTTGCGTTTTTGTTTTCTCTTTATTGGGTAAAGCCACAAAGCAATTTGTAACTTAGCTGCAAAGCCAAGACTAGCATATTTACATAATATATTTATATAGCTCTATCTACGTGTGTTATATATATGTATAGGTAATCATTTTTGAATTCTCTCAGCTATAAATAGAGAACATAAGGACAGTTACCTTCACCACCATTTGTATTCATACCCAGAATACTTGGCCTTCCAAGCACGACCACCAGGAAGCTTCCTCTGTTCAGTGGCTTGATCTAGTGCTTGTGGTGGGGGGGGCTCCCTTCTAGCATTAAATATAGGACACTCGGTTTTGAGTTTCAGATACGTGATGAATAATTGTTAGTATACGTATACTAATATTGCACGGGGCATATACATATACTAAAAAAATTCATTGTGTATCTGGAATTAAAATTTAACTGGGCACCCTGTATTTTTACTTGCTACACCTGGCAACCCCAACTGGAAACCCTTCACTGCTTCCCCCTTTTCCTGAGTAATACTCATAAGAGATGAGGTAAGCAGCCTGACCCAACCTCTTCTGTAGTTGGGCTGAATCCACACCCCTTGTCTATAATTCAGGAGGAAAAATTACCTCTAATCTTTTTATTATTCTCTTGTCATTGAGTCCAGATTGGGATTCAGTGCTTGCTTGCCATTCATAGCCTGTTCTTCCTTCTCCTCATGAGCTCTGATAACCCTGTTCAGAGGAGTTAGGGCAAAAAAATTCCTTAGCTGAAGAAAAGAAGGGAGAGTGTGCAGACACACTCAAGAATTAAATTTTCTTGATGGCATCTCCTCCTCCCTTAGCATTTCAGGGACCTGTCTTTTACATCCTTAGCCAAGATGGTCATTGCAGAAGGGTTGAGTCACCCAGAGGAAGGGCCACTCCTGCTGTGTGGAGACTGTTGCTGGGAGGCTGCAGGGCGGAACCCCTAGGCAGACTCTGGTGGGGATGGACTGGGGGTTTGCGACTCACCAGTTTTAGACTTCACCAGCCCAACAGAGCACGCATCTCCAAAAGCTCCAATTCAGAGCTTCTGCCTTTGGAACTCAGCATTCTACCTGTAATGTCATCCATCCATCATGCTGAGGGTACTGGTTTCCCCTGCTGTTTGCAACTTTAGGTCCTTGGTCCCTGTGTGTTAATCTGTCCAAATCCATCAGCTCCCAGCTGGGGTCCCCTTCAGATCTGCTTTCTTGGTCATTCAGTGATATCATAATCCTTTGGCCTTTGGCTCTGTCCACCACATCCATTTTCAGTTTTGTTTTTCTTCCTTATCTACCTTTCTGCACTCCTCCCAGGCTGTCGGGTGTAGCTGGGGAAAGTCTTGGAAAATACAAAGTGATGCTATCTGACTTCAATGGGCCCCCAGTGTTACTTGGCAATCCTATTCCATTCATCTCTTATTAACACTCTATAAATTCCCCACAGTGTCTACTCAGCTTATCTTTGAGTTTGGAGACAACATCCAGGAATGGGCACTGGCGTTTCAGCAATTTATAAGAAGGAAATGGTTTCCGTTTTAGCGGAATTAGCACTCTAAAGGGGGCTGGGGAGGGGGAGGTGCAGACAATCAGCCAGTTAGTTAATAAACAAGATAATTTCAGATGCTAAGTGCTATAAGTAAATTTAAACACAGTGATGCGAGGCGGGGCATCTCAGGGGGAGGGAGGTCACGTTAAGTTGGTTGGTTGGTTATGAAAGATCTATCTGAGGAGGTAATTTTGAGATGAATGACTGGAAGGATCCAGGTTTGCAAGACCTCAAGGAAGCACCTTCTGGTGTGAAGACGCAGAGACGAAGTTTGGTGTGCTCCAGGAACAGGGAGCGAGCCTGCGAGCGCAAAGCTGATGCAGGTTGAGTAGAGTAGGAGGAAAAGATGTTGGAGGAGCTGAGTCAGGGCGGGCTCATGGAGGGTAGAGGTCAGGAATTTAAATGTTATTCCAGCCACAGTGGGGAGCCATTGAAGGATTTTAAGCAGGGAAGTCACGTGGTTCGAGTCTGCGCCCCCCGACCCCAAGAATGACTCCAGGGGGACGGAGTTAGAGGGAGCAAGAATGGAAGCAGCCCCCCACCCCGGCCCCATTAGACAGTACACAGTGTTCCAGGAGGCGAGGCTGGTGGGCTTGCGCTGAGACAGCAGCATGGGGCAGGCAGGCCCAGGCTACTCTTTGCACTGGAGTCCACAGGAACTGCTGAGAGGTTGGGTCTGGGGGACGGAGGCGGGAAGAGAGGAATCAGAGGTTTCTCCTGCGTTTTGGTTTGAGCTGCCAGGTCGTGAGACCATGGATGCTGCTGAGGAAGCGAGGGAAGATTCTGGAGGGAGTCACAGAGAGTTCTGTTTTGGAGACTTACCACTCCCTCTTTTCGCCTCTCGCAATCAGACCCTCGTTCCCATCATTCACTAGAACTCCCTCCTCAAAGTTTCCGGTGCCTTCCTGAGCCCCGGAGGCAGTGGCATCGCTGAGTTGAGGACAGCCTGGACCTCAGGCAGCTTGCAACGATGTCACCCCTACTCACTGTATGCTCTCCCCTCCTGCTTCTCTCTCTCTCTCTCCCTCCATGTTTCTCTGCATCCATCCCCCTTCCTTCCTCCGCGATCTGGGGTCACATGTCTTTCAGCCTTATACCTCCTGACTTTCTTCATGGAGCTTTGGTTCTCACCAGAAAAAAAAAAAAATTCATCTCTGAACCATTCTCGAACTTGTCCTTCAACCTTTCTTGCATCTCTGAGCTTCCAGGAAGGGTCATTGGCCTTCAGCCTAAAAAAGATGCTTTGTGGAAATTACTTTTTGGGGAGTGGGGATCTGCTGTTGAACAGTGCTCTCAGCCTTTGTTTATCTGAAAAGGTCGTCATCTGCCTTTATTAGTATTAAAGGATTTTTTCCTCAGGGTAGAGGAATCTAGTTGGGCAATTATTTTGTTTTCCAGCACATCGTTTCCAGTAGGATTTCCCGTCTTTGAGGTGTCTGCAATTGCTGCTGCAAAGTGATGCTCTTGTTTCTTTTGGGGAAAGTCTTGGAAAATACAAAGTTGATGCTATCTGACTTCCATTAAGCATGTTAGACCCTCTCAGTGTATTCTATATGCTTTTTTTTTTTTTAAAGATTTTATTTATTTGACAGAGAGACAGCCAGCGAGAGAGGGAACACAGCAGGGGGAGTGGGAGAGGAAGAAGCAGGCTCCCAGCGGAGGAGCCCGATGTGGGGCTCGATCCCGGAACGCCGGGATCACGCCCTGAGCCGAAGGCAGACGCTTAATGACTGCGCTACCCAGGCGCCCCTATTCTATATGCTTCTTTAAAAAGATTTCATTTGTTTATTTGAGAGGCAGAGAAAGAGGGAGCGAGCACAGGGGGAGGGGCAGAAGGAGAAGGAGAAGCAGACCCCGCTGAGCAGGAAGCCCGATGCAGGGCTTGATCCCAGGACCCTGAGATGAAGGCAGCCGCTTCACTGAGCCACTCAGGCGTGCCCCCCTGCTTTTTTTAAAAAAAGAGATTTATTTGTTTGTTTGTTTGTTTGTTTCAGACAGACAGAGAGAGGAAGAGAGAGAGAGGGAGAGAGGGGAGGGAGATAAGCAGACTTTCCGCTGAATACAGAGCCTGAAGCAGGGCTTAATTCCACGACCCTGAGATTGGGACCCTGAGATCACCACCTGAGCCGAAACCAAGAGTCAGATGCCCAACCAACTAAGCCACCCAGGCATCCCTATTCTGTATGCTTTTTATTCTCTTTTGTGTCTTTCTTCTTTTTCCCTCTATGGCCTCTTTGTGGAAAGTTCCCCACGAGCAATCTTCCACTTCTCTACGATTCTCTCATTTTCCTAAATTTTTTTTCTATTACTTCACTGAGGTAGGTTTATGTGCAGTGAAATGTGCATATTTAGAGTGAACAATTTTATGAGTTTTGGCAGATATTTATGCCCGTGAATCTGTTACTGTAATTACGACGATGAACCACCAATCCCGTACTTATCATTGTAGACTAGTCTGCAGTTTCTAGAATTTTATGTATGGAACATACATCCTGCCCCACAGCTATCGTCCTTCCTAGACCGTCACTGCAGGTGACACTTCCCTTCCTCACTGTCGGCACCCTTGGTTCCTGAATACCCTATTTCCTATTTGTTTCATTCCTTGGCTTTGGTGGAGTAAATCTTCCCAGTTTTTTGAGACCTTGGTTGCCCTTATCCTACCTTTATATGTTATGGCAAGTTTGCTAGGTAGATAGTTTGCCTGGGTACACAAGTCTAGGTTGTAATGATTTTTCCTCATCACTTTGAAGGCATTGCTTTACAACCTCAGTTTCCCAATGTTGCTGGCAATAAGGCAGATTCTATTCTAATTCCTACAGTGTTGTAACTGGTTTTTTCATCTTTCTTTGGAAATATTGTTCTCGTTCCTGGTTTTCTGAAATTCCATGATGATGTACTTTGTATGGTCTTCTAAAATGTATGGTGCTATGCATTCAGGGGGTTCATTTCTGTCCATCACTTCTGGAGAAGTATATCTGATTGTTTGATGACTGAATTCCACTGAATTGGTATTCTTGGTCTGTTCTTATTGAATCTGTGTTTATTGTGATGTCAGACCTCTTGGACTGATTCCACATGCTTTTTATTTCCATTCTTTTGTCTTTTTGGTCTTTGCTGGAGATCCAGCTATAACTACCAATTCTTTTATCGATTTTTAAAAATGTTTGTCCTAATATATATATATATATCTTTTTAAGATTTTATTTATTTGAGAGAGAGTGAGAGACAGAGAGCGAGCACCAGGGTGGGGGAGTGGGAGAAGGAGAAGCAGACTCCCCACTGATCAGGGAGCCCAGCGCAGAGCTCAGTCCGAGGACTCTGGAATCATGACCTGAGCCAAAGGCAGATGCTTAACCGACTGAGCCACCCAGGTGCCCCACATCATAATGTATTTTTAAAAAAATTTCCAGAGCTCTTTCTTGTTCTTTGATTATTTTTTCTTTAAAATGGTCTCATGTAGGCAACGTGTTCTCTCACATCTTTGAGAGTGTATCTAAGTTTTATTCCACCTTCTCACTTTTTGTACTTCCTCCTAGTTATTTTTTTTCTCTTGTTTTTTTGGTCAGTCGGTGTGTGTGTGTGTGTGTGTGTACTTTTCTCAAAGCTCTGGTGATCCTTGGCTGTCTATTCATGGGAGCTCCACGTACATGTTCAAGACTACTCCTCTGGTGGGCTTCTTGGAGAGTTGTCAGTAAGGTTCCCCAGATGTCAGATCTGTAGGTCTTTTCTCTGGGGTGGACTGGTTTTCCCAGGGAGGAGTCCTACTTTCCCCGCCTGGGGTAAGTAAAAGCTCTGCGGGGAAGGGAGGAGCATTTTAGTATGATATCTAGTATGTAGTGATGCTCTGATATGGAGACTCCAGGGCCTTTCCTGTTGAGCCTCAGCAGATAATAAACCTCCGAGAGGGTGGGGGAGGGGAGTAGATGCCTGGCTGGGTAGATGGGGGAAGGATACCTGGGGTTCTAAACTATTCTGTATGTAGACTAGCAATACCCCTACCCAGCCTCCGATTCCTGAACCACTCCTGGATCCCATAGCACAAACCAGCCCACTTGTCTGTTGTCTCCCCTCACCCCACAGTCATTTTCCCGAGTGGAGAAAGCTGTAATCCAAGTCTGTTACAAAGGGCCCCTCCATTTTACATCTTCCACATTTTTGTTGAATCTTTTGTGCCATGTCGTCCCCTCTCCCATGCATTGTGTCCATATGTGTTTATATTTGTTTAATTCCTTTATTATCCTTTCATTGGGATTTCCGGAGGGAGCGAAGACAAACTCCTACATGTGTTTTGTCAGTTTTGATCCCAGTCTCTTAGTACAACATAGTGTCCATTTGTACCACTTATATTCTAGTGACAAATTTTCATCATTTACACATTTATTTCCTCTGTTAGACTGTAAGCTCCTGAGGCAAGGGCTTGAAATAGTTTGTGTTTATATTTCCAACAGCTTTGTGTGTCTGGTGTGTAATGAGAGCTTAAGGTACATGCATGTGTTTAATGTGTGCCAAAACTAAGAGTAAAAAGAGCTGGGAGCAAAAGATGATGGAAGGGGAGAAGCAGAGAGACATTTCATCCACTGATAGGCAGGGAGACAGAGCTCGGGCTGGGGGGTCAGGGATCCTAGGAGCAGAGCAGAGCCAAGAGAAACCCTAAGTCTTTCTGGATTGGGATTGATCAGCCTTCTCCCCAAACATCCGTGATCTCAGCAAGTGCACGGCTCTGTAGTTTGGTAAGCTGCTCATCTTCCTTCCCCATCTTCTTGGGAAATCCAAGGAGAGACAGGTGGAGGTGGCTTTGTCACAGAGGATGCTTGACTGGGGATCTACCTTGACCACAGAGTCAGGCCAGGTTTGAAGAAATGTCTTGTTTTAAATCAAGGTCCAACTTCAAAGAAAAACCTCTGGATGTTGTTGGGTTGGCTGGTTATTTTATTATTTAATTTTTTTTTTTTAAATTTTGAGTAGGTTCCACGCCCAATGTGGGGTTTGAACTCACAACCTTGAAATTAAAAGCTGCATGCTCTACCCACTGAGCCAGCCAGTGCCCCTATTTTATTTTGGTTTAATTTGTTTTTACATGTTTCTTTTCCCCTCAAACACTAAGAACCTTATTATCTAACAAGAGGCCCAGAGGCAGGTGGTTCCGGAAGTGACAGATCAGCTACTCAACTGTGTCATCAAGGAGGAAGGCTCTTGCCATGTTGTTCCTGGCATCTTGGGAGTTGTGTCTGTTCAGGTTGGATCCTCTTACGGTGCCTGGATGGCTGCTGTAGGTCATTAAAAAAAATACACGAGTATTTTATCTTACAAAAATAGCAGGAGTGCTTGTAGGGAGGGGGGATGAGGAGCTGTTTAATGGGGATAGGGTTTCAGTTTTGCAAGATGGAAAGGGTTCTGGAGACTGGTTACACAATGAGGTGAATGTACATAACCCTGTTGAGCTCCACACTGAAAAATGGTGAAGGTGGTCAGTTTTTTGTTGCGTGTGTTTTATCACAATTAAAAATTTTTTTTATATGTTGGGAGTCTTGGCCTCTTGACTTTGGGTGACTTTTATTTTTTTTATTTTTTATTTTTTTCAAGATTTTATTTATATATTTGACAGAGAGAGAGACAGCCAGCGAGAGAGGGAACACAAGCAGGGGAAGTGGGAGAGGAAGAAGCAGGCTCCCAGCAGAGGAGGGAGTCTGATGCGGGGCTCGATCCCAGGACTCTGGGATCATGCCCTGAGCCGAAGGCAGATGCTTAACCTGACCCACCCAGGTGCCCCTTTGGATGACTTTTAAATCCAGAGATTTTATTCCTGATCTCACTGTCATCAAGAAAGCCAAGCAGTAAGCAGAAATGTTGCCTGTCAGTCAGACATCGAAACTTCCGGAACTCAGCTGAGAGTCACTACTGCTCAGGGCCAACCTGACACATCTTGAGGGCTCCCACTGCATTTCTGAATGAGTTTTCAACGCGACGCAGGCATGAGTTCCGCTGTAGTCAGTGGCTGGCCGACGCCTTCGTTGCTCAGTGTTAAAGCTGCAGTGGCCCCTGGAAAGGCCGGAGCAGGGTTTCCAACCCAGTCTATCAATGTTTGGTGCTGGGTAAGTTTCTTGGGGGGCTGTCCCGTGCCCTGTAGCAAGCTTAGCAGCATCCTGGCCTCTCCCCACCAGATAAGCGGTATTCTCCCCCGCTGCGACCACCAAAAATGTCTCCAGCAGTCCCCTGAGGGACAGAATCACCCTGGTCGAGAACTCTGGGTTAGAGGGGAGGACACTGGTCACGAACCACAAGGACCCTCTTCTCCAACACCGGCTTCTCTTACTGCAGGCACTCGGAGAAAAAATTTCTAGCTTCTAGAATTTAATGAATTGAAAAAAATATATTTAAGCTACCATTTACGGGATATTTCTTTTGTGCCAGACACTATGCTGATTCATCTCATTGAATTCTCCGATGTAATTCTTTCTTTTTTTTAAGATTAAAAAAAGATTTTATTTATTTATTTGAGGGGGAGAGAGAGAGAGAGCACAAGCGGGGGGAGCAGTGGGCAGAGGGAGAAGCAGACTCCCCGCTGAGCAGGAAGCCTGATGCCGGGCTCAATCCCTGGACTCTGGGACCATGACCTGAGCTGAAGGCGGATGCTTCACTGACTGAGTCCCCCAGGCACCCCTTTCCAATGTAATTCTTAGTAGCTTCACTTGGCAGAGAAGGAAGCTGGGCTCAGGCAGGTGCTTGTCCCAGCCCGTGGAGCCCATAAATGGCGAAACCAGGATTCAGACGCAGGTCTGTCTCCGCTTATGACTGCCTTGATGTTTCATTGTTTTTTTCTCTTTTAGATTAATTCGTATAATGATGTTTCAGAGGACTTGGAGCCGTGTGTGTGGTAATGCCAGCTTTATCTTATACTTCCCTCGGACATGTGGTGTGAGATGATGTTATCGGGGACCTGTGAGGGCGGGGAATGTTCTGTTGCCCACTCAACAGCTCCGAGTCCAACATCAAGTGTCTGTGAGTGGGGGATAGGTACCTTCTTGCATCCCTGGCAAGACAGGTGGCTCAGGGGCCCCACATTATCCCCTTCCCAGTTGTAATCCTGCTTGAATGTCCCTTAACCAGCAGAGGGCAGACCTGTGGTCCCAATTGACAGAAGTGGGCAAAGAACATTGTTCCTGAAGGTTTGGAACGGAGGGGGAAAGGCTTAGGAAAATGGCACCTGCATCCCTTGCTTGTCCAGAGGTGGGGCTGTTTTTATATTTTTGTGGGCAGTGTATTTCATTGTCCTGTTCTTTAAAAAAAGTGCATAACCCCTTCCAGAACGATAAAGTTGAAAGACCACCTTAATTTGGTCTCCTCTTCCTGACTTACCACTATTAAGCTGATCTTGTCTGTATTACAGTCACAGGAGCAAGAACTGTCTCTACTGGGAAATACCATTAAGGAGGAGAAGGCTTCCCTCTGCATCCTCCTATTTGGTAAGTTCACACGGGCTCAGCGGGGCCATGTGTTCAGGCCCCAGCATGCTACCTTAAGAGAGGACAGGCACACTGGTCTTTTTTTAATAAAAAAGGAAATTACCCACAGAACCTTTAGCCAAAATTCTATCTGGGCTGAAACTCTGATGAATTTACCCAAATCTTCATTTTTACATGCTCACCTGCATGAAAACCGCAGGAAGGGTAAACAGAAACTTCTCCAAGTTTGTTCCGTTTCCCAGAGAAGCAGGCTTTCCCCCGCTGCCTGGCCTTTTTGGAGCTCCTCGTGTAACTAGCTACGTGCCTGGCAGAGCCATATTAATCATGATAAGCTGTTCATGCAGAGGCCTTTCCTTTCCTGTCCATGTTACCACCCGCATTTCTGTCAAGTTGAGCGTTTTCAAAATCTCTCTTGGATCCGAGTGGTAGAACATGGTATTGGGAGCATTTCCTTCCCCTTCAAACTCTGCTCTTCACTCCCAGACATGTCTGATTACGTTCAAGGTTGTTGCTAAGCCTAGTACAATGGTTGTTTGGGAAGAAATCCAAAGAATGTCACAGATTCGGTTTGTTTGATGAAGGGGAAGGCCCCCCTCTGAGCAATGAGTTTCCTCCAGAAACAGCCCACCTCTTGGATTCAGGTGCTAGCTGTGATTTTAGAGTAATTAGTTCTTTGCAAACAATAGGAAAGGACAAAAGTTTCAAGGTGTGGGATCTCCATGGCAACGATTCAAATTCCCTGCCTTGCCCAGGTTTCAGAATGGTAGGAGCTGGTCATGGCATTCCTCTGAAATTGGCCAAAGCCTCAAGACCGCAAGGTCGCCCATTCAGGGCCAAGAATCCAAATTTTTGCATCTCCCAGGCAAAATGTCCTGTTAGGTGGGTGTGGTGGGCGGAATAGTGCCCCCCCCAAAGGTGTGTCCCTGTCCTAATCCCGGTATCCTGTGAATATGACCTTACTTGGAGAAAGGGTCTTTGCAGATGTAATTAAGAATCTCATGATGGGATTATCCTGGATTTAGGGTGGGCCCTAAATCCAAAGTCCAGTATTCTTACAAGAAAACAAAGAGGGAGATTTGAGGTGTGGACACACAGGGGAGAGCCCATATGAAGACAGAGACAGAGGTTGGAACAATGTGTCTGCAAGCCAAGGTTGCCAGGGTCCACCAGAGGCTGGCAAAGGCAGGAAGGTCCTCCCCTGGAGCCTCCAGAGGGAGCATGGCTCTGCTGTGACCCAGATTGGAGACTTCTGGCTTCCAGAACCGTGAGAGAATACATTTCGGTTCTTTGAGACCTCCAGCTTGTGGTACTTTGTTACCACGGCCACGGGAAACTCGTATCTGGATGACTTCTGCTCCGCCCATCCCATGCCTTTCTGTGCTTAAGTTACAGCCAAGAGCCCTTTACCACTGACCGGAGAGCACACGTGCTGCATAAGAAAAGAAAAAGGGAAAGCAGATCTGGGGTGGAATGCGCACTGGCCAGGTCATCAGAGCACGGTCTGGGGTCTGCAGGGTCTACCTGGGCTGCAGGTGCTCATCCTGGGCACCCCGAGAGTGCCGCTGTCCCTAGCAAAAACTCCAGGTCCGGCTCCTTGCCTGTCCTGTCCTTCCGTTTGTTGCAGCCTCACTGGAAAGCTCGGATCGGTGCTGCTACTCCTCTGTCACTCCGGTCAGAATCCCCGTTCTGTGGCATCATGAATGGTTTCCATGGAAATGAAAGGTTGAGATAGAATGGTGCCAACATGCATCTGAACTTTAGAATTAAACAAGGGCTATTGTTTCTGCCAGCCGTGGGGTTTCATTCATTCTGAAGATGTCACAGGGGGGTTTGGAATGTGTGTCCCTTACTTCCTGATTTTTCTGCCACATTCCAGCCCACCTGGCTAATGAAATGTGGAGCGGCATGGGAGCACCTCGAATCTTCACGTACCTCGCTCTTCAGGCTGTCTCCTAGCTTTGCCTGTGCGTGGAAATGTCAACAAGTAAGGTGAGATTTGCTGTAAATAACCAGATGGTCCCCACAGGGTAGGCTGCAGGTGAGGCGGAAATCCTAGCAGGAGACATCACAGCCAAAACTTCACCAATCGAAACTCACCTCTGGTTTAGTGCTTCTGAACCAGCACACAGAAGGGGGAAGGCAGACCCAGGTCGATGGGCTGGCCCTCAGGACCTTGAGGACAGGGGCTGGGGGTCCACACCTGCTTCCTGCCAGTACCTGAGGCATGGCCTCCATCGTGCACAAAATTCTCCAAGGCTTGAGCCGAAGGCAGACGCTTAACCAACTGAGCCACCCAGGTGCCCCTAAATTTTATTTAATTTTATTTATTTATTTATTTATTTTTTTAAGATTTTATTTATTTATTTGACAGAGATAGAGACAGCCAGTGAGAGAGGGAACACAAGCAGGGGGAGTGGGAGAGGAAGAAGCAGGCTCATAGCAGAGGAGCCTGATGTGGGGCTCGATCCCATAACGCCGGGATCACGCCCTGAGCCAAAGGCAGACGCTTAACCGCTGTGCCGCCCAGGCGCCCCAAATTTTATTTAATTTTAATTAATATAAATTTAAACGGCCACATCTGGCTAGTGGCTACGGTATTGCACGGTGCAGACCTAGGCAGTTTCAGCCAGTCTTATAGCCCTAAGGTTCTGAGTCCCAAATTTGTCCAACTGCCTCAACCTCTGTCCTAACATCCAGACCCATATATATCCAATTTGTGGTATTTACTTGTATGTCTAACATACATATGTATGTATGTATTTCAGACTTAACATAGTCAAAACTAGCCTTCTGATCACGATATGATACCACTTTGAACGCCTTCGTGTGGCTATTAAGAAACAAACAGAAAGTAGCAGGTGTTGGCAAGGATGTGGAGAAATTGGAACACCGTGCACCTGCCGGTGGGAACATAAAAAGGTGCAGCTGCTGTGGAAAATGATAGGGTAGTTCTTCAAAAATTTAAACAGGATTACCGTGTAATTGAGGAATTCTACTCCCGGGTATATATCGCAAAGGACCGGAAGTGGGGACTCACACAGACATTTGGACACCCGTGTTCTTAGCAGCATTATGCACCATGGTTGAGAGGTGGGAGCAGCCCAAGTGTCCATCAACAGCCGAATGATAGACTAGAGGTGGTCCATGCATACATAGAATATTATTCAGCCTTAAAAAAAGAGCAGATTTTGACATGCGACCGTGGGGATGAACTTTGAAGTCCCTCCATCATTAGTGGAATAAGCCAGTCACAAAAGAACAAGTATTGTGAGAGTCCACTTATGTGAGGTTCCTAGAGTAGTCCCCTCCTAGACACAGAGCAGGACGGCAATGGGCAGGAGCTGGGGAGCAGTGGAGTGTTCAAGGAGTACGGGGTATCAGCCAGGGAAGGTTAGAAGTTCTGGAGGTAGATGGCGGTGATGGTGACACCACAAGGAATGTATTTTTTTAAAAATATTTTATTTATTTATTTGGCAGAGAAGAGAGACGGGCAGCGAGACAGGGAACACAAGCAGGGGGAGTGGGAGAGGAGAAGCAGGCTCCCAGCAGAGCAGGGAGCTTGATGTGGGGCTTGATCCCAGGACCCCAGGATCACGCCCTGAGCCGAAGGCAGATGCTTAACGACTGAGCCACCCAGGCGCCCCTACAAGGAATGTATTAAGTGCCACAGAGCTGTAGAGCTAAAGATGGTCGAAATGGTACATTTTGTCATGTAAAAAACCTGACTCTTCCGACATTTCTTTCAAACCCGTTCCTTTTCGGCAGACTTTTCATCTCACTTAATACCAACTCGATTTTTCCGTTTGTTGAAGCCCAAGACCTCTTCTCCGTCTCGCAGCCCACATTCGGCACACCTGTACATCTCAGCCCGACCTTCAAATACATGCGTTCAGAGCCTCACCGCATGTCACATCACCCAGCATGCTGGGCCACAGATCACCCCGCCACACACCTGCCCGCTGACTTCTCGCGTCACCCGGAGCCACAGCACGTCTTTGCTCTGACCCGAAGGCCCTGCGTTATCTGTCCTGCTGCGCAGGCCTCCTCCAGTTCTTCGGACACCCCAGGAATGTCCCCACCTGCCGTTCTCTCTGCCTGCAGGGCCCTTTGCCCCAGATCTGCATGGCCCGGCCCCCAGCCCCCACCTTCTTAGTCGTGCACCCCTATCTCAGTGGCCCTTCCCGGTTTACTCGGTCAAAACTTTCAGCACCCCTCCCTCCACTCCCCCCCACTTCCCCCTTCCCCCACACTTCCTGTCTTTCTTGCTTGGTTTCATCTTTTCCTCATTCACATTCATCAATAGCTAACATATTATATGTTTTATTCATCTTGTTTATTTTCAGCCTCCCCACTAATACGTATGGTGGTTAAGGCAGGGGTTTTAAACTCTCTTTCGCTCTCTGCTTCCTCCCACCCCATGCCCAGATCAGGACCCAACATACAGCTGGCACTCAATACATAGTCGTTAAATTAATGAAGGAATCCAGACGGTGAGGGAATTGCTCAGGACCCATCCCTTTCAGGGACTCTTCTTTGACTGACGTGAACACCCTAATTTCTTCAGGGTTCAGTCGACGTGAAGCACCTTCACAACCTCGGTTTACTTTTCATCTAAGTCCGTGGTTCTCAGGGCGATGTAGCCCCCTTAAGGGACAATTGTCAGGAGACATTTTTATTTTAGTTTATTTATTTTATTTTATTTTTATTTTTTTAAAAAGTAGGTTCCACGCCCAGCGCAGAACCCAACGCTTGAACTCACGACCCTGAGATCAAGACTCGGGCTGAGATCAAGAGGCGGACGCCTAACGAACTGAACCACTCACCCCAGCGCCTGTCAGCAGACATTTTTGGTTGTCACAAGGGGCAGGATGTGTGTCCCTGCACTCTAGTTGGACAGCTAGGATTCAGGACAGCTCCCCACAACAAAGGGTTATCCTAACGCAGTGTCACTTGTGCCGAGGTTGAGAGCCCTTCATTCAGCCCAATCATGTGAGGTGCTATCTAGGCTGCATGTAATGAGAGGTGAATTCCTTTCAGGCTGTTTTAGACTGAACTGTGTCCTCCAGAAAAGATACCCTGAAATCCCAAGCCTCAGTACTTCACAATGTGACCTTATCTGGAAATAGGGCCTTTACAGAGGTCATCAAGTTGAGATGGGGTCATTCGGGTGGGTCCTAATCCAGCGTGACTCCTGTCCTTATAAAGAAGGGAAATCTGGACTTGGACACGCACCCAAGGAAGACCAGGTGAAGACAGAGGGAGGGATGGCTGTGCCACTAGAGCCATGTAGCTTCAAGCCCAGGGACAGCAAGGGCTTCCGTCCACCACTAAAGCTAGAAGCCACAGGGAAGGATCCTCTCGCCTCGGGTCCTCAGGTAGAGTTCATGCCTGCCCACACCTTGGCCTCCAGACTGTGAGAGAGTAAACTTCTGTTGTTTTAAACCACCTAGTTTTTGACACTGTGTTAGGACAGCCCCAGGAAACGAATACAAGGGCAGAACCAGTGCTAAATCCAAACTTGATACTAATGGGGTTGATACCCTGTGACCATTAAATTAGTGTCTGGGAAAAATGAGAGATTTCACCAGGATGGTGGTTAGATTCTCATCTGGGAGGAGAGACAAGGATATTTAGTCTTTTGGGTATTATGAAACTCATGACCTAGAGTCGGCCAAGAGCACTCGGATAATAGATGTTCAAGCCGCCAGTTGCCAAAGCCTTTCATGGGAAAATTACCCCAGCACAAAGTGGTTTTTGCTAATATTAACTTTGGTTCTATTTCAGATCAATGGAGGCAAAAAACCAGGAGATCCCATAAATCCCGTTGAGCCTGTCACAGCTGCCAAATTATGCCTTGATAAAGCTTTTGGTGGCTAACGATATGGCCGTTCACCCGGCGTAGATGCGACTGGGAGGGGGCTTTCTGGAGAGCATCTGGCCCGCTGTGGAGACACTTGTCATAGAGCGTTATCTGAAGGCTCTTTGGCTCTAATGAAGGGTGAAGCTTTGAATGTGATTATTTCTAAACAAATAAATAATGAGGATAATTTAAAAATAAACAAAGATGGGGATTTAAAGGCTACTTATTGTCCCAGGACCAAGATTAACGGTGAGTGGCAAGTTTTCATGAGAGATAATGTCTTTTCACATATAAAAGATCCTATTGATTTCCTGTTGGTATTATTCGGAAAATGTGCAGTGCGTATCTACGGAGCAGAGACAATTTTCCATCACTTGCTTTATGGGAGGACAATGGTTATTGTATCTCTTCCCATAAAATATAATCTCTTTTCCTCCTCCAAAAAAAATCTACCTGTTCCTCTGGGGATTTCCATCTGTAATCTGGGAAAGTGAATTGATTTTTTTTTCTTTTCTTTTTCATGTGCCAGTATTTTTATATTTGGCTTCTTTACATTTTCTCATTGTTCTCTGGAGTCTGGTTTTTCTAGATTGTTATTTGAGCCCGTCTAAAAATTCCTTTAAAGTCAGTGCCATTGAAACACACACACACACACACACACACACACACACACACACACACACACACGATGGTGGATGTCAGGTTCCCTGTGACTCGCTTAGGAGGAGAGCCCCTCCCTCATCCTCCACCGGGGGCTGGTGTGAGTGCCGAGGAGGGCTTTGGAGGCAACGAGAGGTTGTCTACCATGTTGCAACAGGATAAAAAGGCAAAAAACCCTAATCACCGAAGGAAGGAAATGTTCTACCCGAGGACCGGGGTTCTCAGCATTACCTCTGGGCATTTCTTCAGGATCAATGAAGATACAAGGGCAAAGTCCTTCGTATTTATTTAAACATCGTGCTCTGAGCAGTGGCTTCCCAAGCTATTGAGCTTGGCTACGAAGAGCCTAGTAATGCAGTCCTGTCCAGATCTTACACGGGGAGGTCTGCAAACTATAGCTCCAAGCTGCAAGGCCCGTCCTTTGGCTCTGTCTTCACCTCTTTATTAACACAGACCCTGCCTCAATTCTCCTAGCCCAAACCTACCCACCCTTCCAGGTGCAATCCCTCCACAGCCCCCTGCCACGCTTTCTGCCCTCTACGCTGGTTTTTCTCTCTTCCCCGAACCCCCGTGGTAGCCTGGATGGACCGTCCCAGCCAGTACTGGATTATAACTATGTCTCATTCTCTCTGTACGTGTGCTCTTCTCCAGCACCGTCGTGGGCCTGCTCTTCATGCTTCGCTCCCCATTCTCTCCCTCCACTTTTGCGCTGTGCCTGGAGCCGACCGTTTATTTTGCACTATTGCTAGATGATTTTTTTTAAAGCCTAAAAAAAAGTATATATATATATTTATATTTGTATATATATAAATGTGTGTGTTATATTATAAATCTCAATGTTATGGGCTGAAATGTGTCCCCCCAACTTCACACGTTGAATTCCTAATCCCCAGCACCTTAGAATGTGACTGTATTTTTAGAGGGTCTTTAAAGAGGTGGTTAAGTCAAAATGAGGTCATTAGGGTGGGCCCTGATCCAACAGGACTGGGGTCCTTATAAAAAGAGGAGGTGAGACACGCACAGACGCACGGAGGGACGACCACGTGAGGACACACGGAGAAGGTGGCCAGCCATGAGCCAAGCAGAGAGGCCTCAGAAGAAATTAACCTGCCAACGCTTTGCTCTCAGACTTCCAGCTTCCAGAACGGTGAGGATGTGAATTCCTGTTGTGTAAGCCCCCAGTCTGTGGCACTTCATTACGGGAGCCTTAGGGAACTCGTCTCATCGACTAGTCACAGAGCCTAGTGACACAGGACAAAGGCCAAATTTCTTAGCTTTGTTCAAGACCTTTTATGTCCTTGTCTCACCCCAAATTCCCGATCTGTCTCCTCCTTTCCTGTCGTATCCCTTTGGACACCCTATCTGGGTGACTCCCAGGCTGCCCCTACCCCAGATTCCCTCCCATCTCTGCCCCTTGTCCTCAGTGCATTCCCTTCCCAGACAGCTCTCTCTTCTTCCCCCAAATGCAGACCCAAACCAAGGCCAACCCAAGCCCAAATCCTCCTAAAGCTTCAGCAATAATCCATTAACTAGAAAGAATCATAGAGGTTTTTTGTGGATCATGCAGTGGTTTTCAAACTGTGCTCCCCAGGATCTCCCTCAGGGGCTACCGTGTGTAGCCTGGGGGCGGGGGCAGCAACAAAAAGGGTCAGCCCCTCCTAGCCATCCACCAAGCAGGGAGCTGCCGGACTTTATTCTGTGTGATTTGTTTGCCTTTCCATGTGTTACTTAAAAATGGGTTGTGTGGTGCTGGAAAGCACCCCCAAAACTCCTATCCTGGATGGAATGATGACACAATGTCCAAAAAAGTCATACAAAGCTAATGGTCCTTACTCAGGAAACACTTAGGCTAAACAAAGCCTGTAACACTTTTATCTAGATTTCCTAGAAGTGGACTCATTGCAAGGGATAAACTCAATTATCAAAACTCATTGACTCCGAAAATGCAGCTTCCAAATACTACTGCCCATTCCAATTCATCAGACAGGCAGCTGTTACGCTGTTAATGTAATCATGACTTCCCTGGTTATTAATCTATTTTCTAAGTGTGAAAGGATGGGCGTTTGGATTCTCTGACACAGATGTGGACATTTGCCAGGTCACATCTGGCTGGGGGTTTGTCGAACAATGACTTCATGAAGAAATCAATTCCTGTCCCCTTCGGCTGACCTTAGGGCTGTCTTCTCAGGCTTGATTTTCTCTATTGTAATCTAAAAATTAAATTTCAGTCTTTATGATTTATGCAGTGCTATTTCTTTCAGATTTTAGCAGCTCATCTTGTGTGTTAAAGAGGTCTCAATGAGGCAAGGAGGGGGGAAAGTCTGTAATTATGTCCCTCGCAGAATGAAGCTAATGTCTGTCCTGCGACGTTTGGAGCACGTTTCCTTGGACCTTTTTGTTTCAGAGTTCTGGCCAGAAGATTTCCCACCCGTAGGACTTACTGCTTTCTTCAACTAGCCTTTCAAGGTCAAATATCAAATATCCACCTGTGAATGGACAGTGGGTGTACTGAATGCCCATGGGATAAGTGAATCAGGAACGTGTGGCTAAATATGCAAGTTCCTCCTTGTTTCCCGCCCCCCCGCCCCCAACCTGCCAACGTGCGCCCAGCTCTTGAGGGTCGGATCCCTGGATATTTTCGGAGAGAAAGGCAAGTCCCTTGGAATCAAGGTGAGGTTATTTGTTCTGAGGCAGTTGGATGCTCTGTTGCGATGGGAACCCTCTTCCTTCCCTCTCCTCTGCTTTTTCTCATACAATTCCATAACTGGATTCACAAGTCAGTATCATCCATCTGATCACTCTGTTTCATCAGAGATGCCTATGTCACAGATCTCCTATGTTTCTGATCAGTTACCATGGATATGGTTTTGGTTATCAGAGTTCTCAGCAACTGCAAGCTGTACCTTGTGGGTTTCACCCACTGTAAGGACTAAACTGCAAAGCTCTCAGGATAAACCTCGGTTATTTGTTTGTGTTTAATTCCTTTTCATGGAAGTGGAAGGATTACAGATCCAGGGGAGACAGTGGGGAGGGGAACTGAAGAATTGGACCATATGCTTGTTTATTACCCAACATTTGCTTCTCATCCTCACTCAGAGCATACATTCCGAACGTGGTTGAAGCTTTGTGGACACTTCCCTCGGAGACGGCGGAGTTTGGGGACCTTTTAATCATTTCCTTCCTCTCCCTGTCATGCTCACCACACCACGGCATAATTACTTGTTTACCTGTCTGCCTCCTCCCCTCCCCCAAGGCTACACACTGAGGTCCTTGAGAGAGCCCCGCCTGGCTTATCACCGCATCCCCAAATCCTGGCGGAGCGCCTCCCAGTTCTGAGTATGTGTTGAATGAATGAAGGGCTCTTTTCTTGTATGTTTCTCCTCTTAGCTGAAAAGTGCAGGTAAAGCTAAGATCCCTTGTTTGAGACAGGGCTCCTCTGGTTGTGAGAAAAACCCGCTGAGAGAACAGGGGAGAATAACAAGGAGCACCTGCAAAGCTCGCAGGTTTAGGGCTGCTCTGGATGCAGGGCTGCCCTCGGTTTCTGGGGAGCAGGAGTTTGTGGGTTTCCCTCTGCCCATCGTTCGGGGAGGCTACTCAGTGCCTCCATTCTCCGCTCTCCTGCTTCTTGCCTTTCACTCAACATCTCTGCTCTATGGCTTCTGCCGTCCCTGCTTCCCACTCATGATTCAGTTGCAGAAGACCCACTGTGGCCTCTCTGACTTCTTTTTACGTTGTAATGTTTAAACTGCAATTTTGAACATTAACTAGTCCCCCTTCTCTTTTGCTCCTATAGTTTCTGCCTTCAAATGCCTAGAGCAACAATCTGGTCCAAGCCATCTTTCTATACAGGACAATACATAAGCAATGGATGGTTGGTCCTCAGGTGAGGGTACCCTTGTCCCAAACAAATATGGCTAGAGGTCAATGTCATATGCTAGAAAACATGGCTGCTCATGACAGCTTTCCCCAAGCGATATGGGCAGGCCCTGGTGCGGTCACGTGGGTTTGTCTCTATAACACCCAGCGTTGCGTGGCAGCCGGGCGGCTCAGGGGCTGAACCTCAGCTGGGTGGGAAGGCGCTGCTGAAGCCAATCAAGGTAATTTTTCCTCCCCCGTTCTTGGGTTCTCAAAGAATCCAAGGTTGGTTCAGTGCACAGTACTGTTGTGCACTGTTGGGGTGGCCAGAGCGGGAGCCACTCTTGCTTCCACCCTGAGGATGATGTCATTGCCCAAGAGGGCAGAACCCAGGGCAAGGCGGGGAAACTGAGCCAGAGGCAGCAGATGAGGTAGGTCCCGAAGCCCAGGCTTTCTCTGGGCTTTCAGTCATGTGATCCAATACATTTCCTTGCTGTCGAAGCCAACTTGCTTTGGATGCTTGTACTTTGCAGCTGAAAGCACACGGTGGAGGGAGGAGGGGTAGGAGGTGGAGGGGAGGTTGGGGGAGTCTTGGGGCATGGGAGATAATGGGTCGTGCACATGCCTCAAATGGTTAATTCTGAGTCTCAGCGGGAGCTGGACCACTTTCACAGGCGGCTGACCTGGGCAATCACGCAGGGTCCTGTGCTTGGCTTAATGCTCTACTGTTGCTGTCTTGAAGTTCCAAAAAACTTTAAAATGGACGTCTGCATTTTCATCTTGCAGCAGCCCCACAAATTATATAGACAGTTCAGGCAGGTGATACGATATATGGGAAAGGAGTCGTGAACAGTAAAGCACTATACAAAACATTTTTTTATTATGTATAAGCCTCCTGTCCTTCCTCCCAGGGGCTGCCGCTACTGTGTGGCCCCCTAGTGTAGTCACCGGTCTTCCTGCCAAGAAACCTCCCGTTCACACACTCCAACTGTCTGCTGCAGACCCCCAGTAACCTGCATAGGCAGTGAGTGGGCTCAGACCCTCTGGGCTTCCACGGGAATATGGAGAGCAAGGTGGAGAATCATTGCTGATAGAAATTTCTTTTCCATTTCTAGGAATTTGGGGAAGCATATGGCCAAAGTTAAACTAATTGTTTAACTGCTAAACAAGCGAGCAAAGCAAACACACAGACACGCACACACGCACACACGCGCACACTCGCACGCGCTCACGGCTCTCAGAAGGAATGGCTGTCTGGCTCAGCCTGTCCTTTCATCCTGCTGATGTTGTTACTGAGTGAGTGTTACTTTGGAGATAATTAATGTGTCCCATTTTAGTGCAAAAATATACCTTGTCTCAGGTCACATGACAAATGTAACCATAAAAAGTTTAAAATGCTATTATTTAAAATTTATTTTCTCATAAAAAGTGGTTCCTGAAATGATCATAATTTGAATAACTTACTCCATAGTTATGATCCATTATGCCCTGGCCTGGGTCCAGGTTTGGTAATCCGGGAGCCGTGTGAGATCCCGGTCGGGAGTTAGGGCTGTGACCATGGTCTCGATTAGCAAGTCCTTCCTGGGAGGAAGTCTGTGTCTGCCCCATTTTGCATCCGCCTGAAACTCAGGCTGCATGTTACCCATTTTACACTCCTTCCCTCCCTCCCCTAAAATGGCATTTCTTTGTGAAATTAGAGATGTTTAAAAAGTAGACTTTAACCCTTAGATAAGGGCAACTGCGTGATGCTGGCTACAATCGTCAGGACTAATGTCCCCTTTGTGCCTCGTCAGTGATTCTAAATTCTTTGCTTTGGGGATCCCCCTCTCCCAAGCTTGTCTGACCTCTGGGCATCGGAAGTGCTTGGAAAAAGGATCCTATGGTCATCATTTGGTAATATCTGGGGCTTGAACCCCTGAGTCACACTCCCTGACTGACCCATTTGGGTCCGCGTGTATGCTCTCTGCAGTGGCACACCTCCTCTAGTGGTTAGCGGATGCCTGTACCCTCCAAACCACAGGGGTCCTGGGCAGTGCCTACACTGAGTAAAATTCTCACATGTGGCAGATACAAAATCATGGGCTATCGGCTCCATTGCCAATCTGCACAGGCAAGGTCAGGATTTAGAAAACGTTCACCTTCCAAATCAGGACCTCACCACACCCAAGCTGCCTGCTGCCATTAGCCTCACCCACACCTCCACCCATGTTTGCTCCCTGTGCCTGNAGGCAAGGTCAGGATTTAGAAAACGTTCACCTTCCAAATCAGGACCTCACCACACCCAAGCTGCCTGCTGCCGTTAGCCTCACCCACACCTCCACCCATGTTTGCTCCCTGTGCCTGGTGCCTGGTGGGCTTTTGTTTTGTTCTTGGTCCCTGGGCCAGCAGCATCGGCATGCCTGGGCACTTGCTAGAAGTCAGGATCTCTGGCCCTACTCAGACCTGCTGAATCAGACACTGTGTTTTAACCAGCTTCCCTGGTGAATGAGTGCACATTCAGTTGGAGAGGCTCGGGTCTCGAGGGCCAGGCCCCATTCGGGCTGCCCCCTCACACACCTATGTCTCCTTCTCTCCCACCCACTCCTGCAGGTGTCTGGGGCTCTGATTCCAGCAGCGTGGAGCTAGCATCAGGGAGATGTCTATGCTGCTCTTTCTGTCTTAGCTGCTGGGAGTTGGCAAGCACGAAGGCACCGCCTGGCAGGGCTCGGCGAGTCCTGCAGCTGGGTGGGAGTGGGGACTGTGGCTGGCCAACCTGGGGACCCTGCTGGTCCTCCTGTGCCTCCTCTCTCCTGGGCAGTGGTTCTGGACGGGCTGGCTGGGGCAGCGCTGGGTGCCTGGTCCCTCCTCCTGTGCCCCAGCCTCTCAGGAGCCGAGGAGAAGGTGTGAAATGACTTTGACCTTGGCGTCTAGTCGGATCCCTCTCGCTCTGAAAGTGCTTCTGCATGTTGGCCTGGTACGTTCTGAGCGCTGTGGAGTTTTGGCAGAGTGTCCGATAAGTATTTTTAGTTCCTTCCTCCTTAATGTTTGCCAGAAAACCACAGTCATTACTCATGAGCAGGGCAAATTTCCTTCCTCCCGGTCTCCAGAAGAGTGTGGGTCTGCCCTCAGATGCCCACTGAGCGTCCCCTGCCCTGGCTTCGGAGTCGCCTCTGGAATCAGCATGAAGCCAAACACCCAGCACGAAGCACAACGCCGTGGCATGTTTTAACAGAAAGAACCCCGACTTAAAAAAAAATGTGCTTTTAAAAAATTGTAGTAAATATATGTACCATTTTTAACCGTTTTAAGCGTATACAGTTTGTTAGCATTAAGTACATTCAGTGTTGTGCATCCATCACCACCCTCCGTCTCCAGAACTTTCTCATCTTCCCAAACGCAAACTCTGTCCTCACGAAACTCTCACTCCCCATCCATCCCCGTCCCCCAGCCCCTGGCTGCCACTCTTCTTCTCACTGTCTCCGAGTGTGTGACTCCGCTAGGACCTCACGAGATGGATCACACAGTGTTTGTCCTCTTGCGACGGGCACACTCCAGGGAGCATAACATTTTCAAGGTTCATCCACGTCTAGCGTCCTAAGCTTTTAAAGAAATCACTCCTGTAACAAGAGTAATGCTAAATTAAAGCACAACGACCTTTTTTGTTTTAAGCCAGTAGTTTCTCATTAGTCCTGGTGCATGTTTGCTAAGACAGGGCAGCTCTGCTTTCAAAAGAGGGTTAGCAGACCAGGGGGGTACTGAGCACAGACCACCCCTCGGCTCCTTCGCGGGAACGGTCGGGGGAAAGCTGCCTTGGCCCCATCAAAGTCCATAGGATTAGGGTGTAGATCTTTCCACAAATGCCAAGACGCCAATTACCTCTGCCAAGGGGAAAGTGCCTGCATTCTCAGCATCTTCAATTTTGGTTCCCTGTGTGGATCTTATTTTTAATGGCAGTACCTTCCAGACCACAAGGGACAAGGCTCCCTCAGAAAAATCTCACCATTGGTGGAGGGATAATGGCCCTAAGGATCTAGTTCAGTAAACACAGGATTCTTTTGTGATGCACTTTCCAAATGAAGTGCACACTTTGGGATTAATTAAACTCTTTTCTAGCTGCCTGCCAGTGTAACCTTTCTTTTATGCCTCTTAGGGGGGCACACAATGTAAAAAGTCAAATCTATTATGTTCATGACTTGGGGGGAAAGATCTGGGACAAAATTACCTTACACACTGTTGTGTTTCTTTTTTTTTTTTCCTGAGCATTGGATCAAATGCAGAGCTCTCTGAGCTGTGTGCCAGCTAAACAACAGATTTGACCCAGAAGAAGAGTGACTTAGAATTAAAGTCATACAGACCGCTGGTGACAGTGTGAACCCCTGATTTCTTGGCACACTTGGGGGGCTGTTTAAGAGGTACGCAAAACTGGAGTGCTGGATGCTTAAACCATAGCCATGTTCTTGCTCCAATCTTGTGGCAATTTTGATGCATGACATTTAATTAATTTTACAGTTAATTCTTTACATTGTTCCTCTCTTGACTGTCACTCTCTGATCTCTCAGCTGGTTGGGAAAAGTCTGTGTCAGTCATTACCCTTGCTGGAGCCCAGACAGGGTCATCTGGCCACAGCGGGAGGCAGCAGCGAGAACCAGCAGGTTTGAAGCGGAGACAAGATTTCAGCATGAGGGCGGTTTCCTGGAAGAATCTTGGTCTAGAAGCTCCCAGGTCTAGAAGTGTCCCATGAGTACCTTTCAAAGCTTCTCTTTCCCTGGCCTCAACCTCCAGGAGCTTTGAAACAATGCTTGCATTTTTAAGACTTTTTCCCCCTGTTATGTCAAAATCACACACACACACACACACACACACACACACACACACACACACAGAGGCATGCACACACGCAGCAACAAATAAGTAGAAAAGAGATAATGTCGAAAAGCAACTTTCTCCCCTGACATCCCCTAGCCCTCCCCCCAAAGTGACTTCACCTGTTCTCTGTTTTAATTCTTCCAGAGTTTCCCCATGCTGTTCTAGGATTACACCTCTACTGATGGATTTGTCAATTTGGGGCACTTACCTTTTGACTACTAACTAGAAAGATGAGGCTTAACTCACCTAACTCCATCCTTTCTCCTTTGCCCTCTTCTCTCTTTTATGTTTATAACTTCTTTCTTTCTCTTTCTTACCTTCCTCCCTCCCTCCCTCCTCCTTCCTTCCTTCCTTCCTTCCTTCCTTCCTTCCTTCCTTCCTTCCTTCCTTTCTTTTCCAAGATTTTATTTATTTATTTAACAGAGAGAGAGAGCACAGTAGGGGGAGTGGCAGGCAGAGGGAGAAACAGGCCTTCCACTGAGTGGGGAGCCCTATGTGAGGCTCAACCCCAGGATCCCGTGATCATGACCCAAGCCGAAGGCAGACGCCCAACCAGCTGAGCCACCCAGGCGCCCCTATAGCTGCTTTCTTGAGCCAGCAAGCACATACCATAAGATTCACCCTGTTCAAGTGTATAATTCAGTGGTTTCTTCACGTGTTCGCAAAGTTGTGCAACCACATCTAAAGCGGGCACGTTTTGCATTTTGTCCCCCACTGAGAAACCCCATCTCCATCAGCAGGCGGTCCTTCATTCTTCCCTCCTCCCAGCCCCTGGCAACTACTCATTTCTCCACATCCTCACCAACACAAGATAGTTGTCTTTTTTCTCACGGTCCCCCTAGTGGGGTGATGTGGTTTGTGACCGTGGTTTTGACTTGCATTTTCCCTACGTACTAATGATTTTGAGCATCTTTTCATGAGCTTACTGGCCATTCATCAATCTTTGGAGAAACGTCTATGCAGGTCTTTTGTCTTTTTAAATTGGGTTGATTGTTTATTGCTGGGGTGTCAGAATTCCTTACGTATTTTGGGTACCAGATCCTTATCAGATACATGATTTACAACTTTTTTTTTTTTTTTTTTTTACCATTTTATGGGTTGTCTTTTCACTTTCTTGATGGTGTCCTTTGCATCACAAATATCTTAAATCTTGACCAAGACCAATGTATCTATTTTTTTTCTTTTGCTGTTCGTACTTTCAGTGTTATATATAAGAAATCATTGCCTAATCCAAGGTCATGGAGATGTACTCCTATGCTTTCTTCTAAGATTTTTATAGTGTCAGCTCGCACATTAAGGTCTCTGGGGGATTATGTTGAATCTGTGGGCCAGTTTGGGGAGCTACTATCTTAACAACGTTCAATCTTCTAGCCCGTAAACATGGATTCCACTCATTTAAGTCTTCCTTAAGTTCTTTCAATAGTATGTTGTGGCTTTCAGGTTTTGATGCAGTTCTAAGTGGAATTGTTTTCTTAATTTCATTTTCAGATTGTTTGTTGTTAGTGTATGAAAATATAATTGATTTTTATATATTGACTTTGTATCCTGCAGCCTCGTTGATCTTGTTTATTGGTTCTAATAGTGTGTGTGTGTGTGTGTGTGCACGTGTGTGTGTGTGTGCGTGTGTGTGCCTTAGGATTTCCTATATAGAAAAGCATATCATTTGTGAATAGTTTTATCTCCATTTTCCCAATTTTGATGTTTTTTTTTTTTTTTTTTTTTTAGCTGAATTGCCCTGGCTAGAACTTCTAGTTCGATGTTGAACAGAAGAGGTGAGAACAGCCATCCTTGTCTTGATCCTGATCATAGGGGTAAGTATTCAGTCTTTCACCATGAAGTGTGCTGTTAACCATGGGCTTTCCATAGATGCCTTTATCAGGTTGAGGAAGTTCCCTTCTATTCCTCGTTTGTTAAGCGCTGTTAAGTGAGGGAGTGCTGGATTTGGTCAAATGTTGCTTCTGTGTCTGTTGAGGTGATTATGTCGCTTTGTCAGAGAGAGAGAACAAGCAGGGGGAGCGGCAGGCAGAGGGAGAAGCAGGCCCCCTCTGAGCAAGGAGCCCAATGAGGGACTCGATCCCAGAACCCTGGGATCATGACCTGAGCTGAAGGCAGACGCTTAAACGACTGAGCCCCCCAGGCGACCCTATGGTTGAAAATTTTCACATGTTAAACCAACATTGCATTTCTGGGTGAAATCCCATGTGGTTATATAATCCTTTTCATACGTTGCTGGACTTTATATGCTAATATTTTGTTGAAGATTTTTGCATCTAATTTCAAAAAGGATATTGGTATGTGATTTTTGGGAGATGTGTTTATCCAGTTTTGGTATCAGGGAATGCTCGCCTCATAGAATGAGTTGGGAAGTGTTCCCTTTTGCTTTATTTTTGGGAAGAGTTTATGAAGGATTGGTATTAATTCTTGTTCAAACATTTGGTGGAACTCACGGAGAAGCCATAGAGGCCTGGGCTTTTGTGTGGGAGGGTCGGTAGGTGGGGGAGTTTTTGTTTACTAATTCAGTCTCTTGTAGGTCTATTCGTATTTTCTATTTTTTATTCTTTTCTTTTTTTCTTAAGAGAGAGAGAGGGAGAGAGTGCATGCTCGGGTTCATGAGCAAGCAGGTGGGGAGGGGCAGAGGGAGAGGGAGAGACAGGAGTCCGCAGCAGGCTCCATGCCC
Organism: Ailuropoda melanoleuca; assembly: GCF_002007445.2. Classification (NCBI taxonomy): domain Eukaryota; kingdom Metazoa; phylum Chordata; class Mammalia; order Carnivora; family Ursidae; genus Ailuropoda; species Ailuropoda melanoleuca. The sequence goes on from NC_048228.1 coordinate 4,557,922, forward strand.
AGCGGGGAGCCTGATGTGGGGCTCCATCCCAGGACACTGAGATCACGCCCTGAGCTGAAATCAAGAATTGGATGCTTAACCGACTGAGCCACCCAGGTGCCCCATAGTTTCTATTTCTTGAGTCCCTTCTCAAGTTTTCCCTCTTTTCTTAACGTTTGATGTTTACATTATTATTTTACACCTTCTAAAAGTCATTTTCATAACCTTAAATAATGGGCTTATGTCTTGATTTCTTGTACATCAACTGTCCACAATTTTACTTGACCCTCCACTTTGTCAGATAAAGATATTTATACCCATCCTTCCTTCCCTCCTTTCTTGTTATATCCGTTAGCTACGCTTTCACAGCAGGGTAATATTTGCATTCTGACAACACAACCAGATCTTGGGGGCTATGTCTATGGTGTGAATTGAAAAGCTAAAAACCAATGCATGGCTTTACATCGTGATGATATCCTCAGGAGTGTTTGATGCCAAGAGTGAACTCTGTGCCATCTTTCCAAATACCAAAAAAAATTATTATATTCCATTGATTGCTTAAAATTATGACACATTTTGTTTGCTTCTTTTTTGGGCCTTTCTTTCTTTTTTTTTTAAAGATTTTATTTATTTATTTATTTTTTTGACAGAGACAGAGCACGAACAGGGAGGAGAGGGAGAAGCAGGCTCCGCATGAGCAGGGAGCCTGACGTGGGGCTTGATCCCAGGACCCTGGGGATCATGACCTGAGCCGAAGACAGATGCCCAACAGACTGAGCCACCCAGGAGCCCCAACCATTATTTCTTGTATACTTTCTGTTGTTTTTCCTCCAAGGTCTAATTGCCTTTCTTCCTTCTTCCCTTCCCTTCCCTTCCCTTCCCTTCCCTTCCCTTCCCTTCCCTTCCCTTCCCTNCCCTTCTCCCTCCCTTCCTCCCTCTTTCTTTCTTTTTCTTTCTTTCTTTCTTTCTTTCTTTCTTTTCTTTCTTTCTTTCTTTCTTTCTTTCTTTCTTTCTTTCAACTTGCATTAATCCTATTCTCAGTTCCTCTTCAAGCTCTCATTTATTTCCTTTATTTTCACCGGAGATCTTCCTCCTGGAGCCCCCCACTTTCCTGCTCCGAACTGGATGATTGCTCACGGGATTCCCAGCAGCTTTTGAAAGCAGTTTTCTGCTCCAGCCCTAACCACTTGGGCCTCCTGCTCTTTGCCAGTAACGTCAGCTCCTCCAATCTCTGGGTCTTCCCTCCTTCCTAGTTAAGCCCTTTCTGAATCATTTCTCCTTCTGATTTTTCTTCCTGTCACCATGGAACTTTGCTTTCACTTGGTTTTCCTGTCTCTAAAAGGAAAAGTCTAGATCTTTCTATAATATAACTTCAGCAGAATTTAGAAGAAGGAAATGAGCTTATATTGAAAATCTGCCTCAGAATGCCCAGGAGAAAGAGGTGTGACACAAAATCAAGGAATTGATTTCATTGTTAATTTCTTGTGACTTTTCCCTGCTTTTGACTAATTATCTATCCTGCAGGCTAGATTAATTTTTGAGTTTAATATCATTGTATAGCGTTCAATCAGAAAAAGGGATAATCAAGGTTAAAATTGTTATACAATTAAGTCATAGGTTTCCTGTCCTCCTAAACTGGAAATATTAAGAATTTGCTTCTTTAACATTAAAATTAAGCTAAATATTGATAAGTCTATCGGCAGGTTTTTGAGGAAGATAATTTAATGCATAATCCTTGTCAAGTACTTATTAAACATAAGACTGCCTACTTCAGTGGACAGAATTTGTATTTGAATCTGATGCTTCACTGGAAATTTTTTGGCTAACTTCAACACATTTTTTGAAAGGAAAAACAAATTGGATGTGCAAGTCTTCTTTGTAAGAAGACAGAAAAATCATTTTATTATGAGCAGTAAATCAAGAAATCAAGCTTTTACACCTGTGAGTGTTAGGGGTAGACTGAGTAGATGCTCGGATTGTGACAGACCTCACGGTGTCTCATGTCATATTATAAAGCACATGTCATGATTCAAGTTTTAAAATTTGCATGAAAAATTCAGCCCAGAAAGAAATTAGGGTAAATTGGAGAATGTCAAAATCATATAAAAATGAAGATGTTTGACATCACAGGTGACTTTTAAAATTTTTGAGAAGTATTTTTGCCTTCATCAACGCAAACCTTTGGGCAAATGTTGGATCAGATGTGCAAATAATATAAGAAAAATTGCCAACTCATAAAACGTTTACTTGTCTGCCAACCCCTGTGGTAAATAAGGAAGAAAGCCTTATCTTTTGCCACCTTCCCAGTCAAAATAGTTAAAAGTTCTAGGCAGGTGGGCTAGTAGCTCTTTGTGAAGCCGACTTGAACACATGCCATCCCAAAGATAATGCATATCACTTAGAACTTGGAATTGACACATCATAGGTTTCCCCCCTTAATTTATAGTGCAATAAAAGTGGTCATAAATGTAGGTGCACTCCCCCCTTGCAAAGAGTTACCATTTTTACGATTTTGACAAGTTCACACTCTTGGTTTTACCCTCACACTGTCCTAGGTTCAAGTATTTAATATTTAACAATCTGTATTCTATAAATAATAGATGTGCCTGTCTTCACAACTGAGTATCAGCTGCAGATTTTATTGTTGACAAGAGTGATAATGTTCTTTCACCTTCTTAACTTTTTATGTTATTGTTAATTTTCCCTTTGTGGCAGAGAGTCGAGGGAGGGGTCTGGGTCATTCCGGAGGAAAATGAGCAGTTATAACCCAATAGGAATCGAGCACCGGGACAAGCGTGGGTAATTCTATGACCATTTCAGTGGTTTGAGGTCACAGGCTCATGCATGGAACTCATGGAACCAGAAAGCACCCCAGCCATCACCCACCACCTTCCCATGATAGGGAGGCAGCCCAGAGTTTCATGTGACACATGCTGGGCTCAAATCTGCTAAGTGCAGAGAAGATTCTGCAGGACGGTTTTTGGTGAAGGAATTTGGTCACGGTCGTATGGCTAATATTAGGAGAGTGGATGAAATTCAGTTCAGTTCAAGAAATGGTTGGACACCATTGAGAAACAAAGTCCTGGCTCCCCAGAGGTTTAGATCATAGGATTTCCTCTGCTGAAAATCCTGCGGATGAACTTCTATTACATGAATAATGAAATCCAAGTCCAAACTCCTGAAATCCAAACTCCCCATCAGGGGCCAACAGGTACCTTTGAGTTCCCGCTCCTCCCTTCCCTGTCTGGTGTTCGTATCAGCTTCTCAGACCAAGCTCATTCTATCCTCAGGGACACTGTACAGGCTATTCCCTGTGCCTGGTATGCATTTCCTCTAGACAGTCAGAGCTCCAGCCAGAACAGCATTTCCACCCACGGTCCCGCACACCCGGTGAGGCATTCCCTGTCCCATTTCCCTGCTTTGTTGATTTCACAGCACCTGTCACACTGCATGCTGCCCTTTTCTGTTTTCTCTCTGGTCGTCCATCCCTTGCTCTGTAAGGGGCGGACGTTCTCTGTCCTCTCCAACCATATCATCAGGGCTTGAGCTGGTACAGAAACACAGATATGGCAGAATACAGAGGGGCAAACGTTCTGAAAGCAATCATGATGCTATGGGATGGTGATGCCCCTCTGGCCTTCAAGGCCGGTCTTGGTCAGCCCTCTCCTGAAATTCTGCCTTGATGTCCTCCCGAGGGGACAATATCTCCTTTGTTCTCCCCAGCACTTAATGGGATGTTTCTTGGAATATTATGATGTAACAACTTAGTTACTTTGATAGTTAATTTTATGTGTCAATTTGACTGGGCCGGGGGATGCCCAGATTAAATGCTGTTTCTGGTTGTGTTTGTGTGTGTGTGGGGGGGAGGGTTCCTAATGACAAGAGCCTTGGAATGGACAGACTCAGTAACGTAGGTTTGCTTCCCAGGGTGGTGGGTGCCATCGTCCATGGAGGGTCAGAACAGAATCGAAGGCAGAGGAAGGAGGAATTTGCCCCTTTTTGCTTCCTGCCTGCCTGCCTCAGTTGGGACATCTTATCTCATCTTTTCCATTCCTTGCCCTGGTATTTAAATCGTCAGATGCCTGGTTCTCAGCCCTTTGGACTCAGCCTCAATTATACCACTGGATTTCCTGGGTTACCAGCTTGTGGATGACAGATCATGGGACTTCTCAGTTTCCATAGTCACATGAGCCAATTCCTATAATGAATCTCTCTCTCTCTCTCTCTCTCTCTCTCTCACACACACACACACCCTTTCTCTCTCTCTCTCTCTCTCACACACACACACACACCCTTTCTCTCTCTCTCTGTCTCCCCCCCCCATATCTCCTGCTGGTTCTGTTTCTCTGGAGAACCCTAATACAGTTACCCATCAAACTCCCTCTCTGGAGGGCAGCTTGGAGCTCCTTCCCTATTTCTAATGGCCCACGGAATCCTTGGATTTTCTGGGAGGTCAGTGAATGAACAAACAACAGCTGAATGAATGGAGCTGAGCGTTTGGAATTTGTGAAAAGCATTTCTCTTCACGAATCATGAGCATATCATTGGTGACTCTAGTCTGAGCTACCCTTTACTCAAAGGTTACCATACATGAGCCTGGGCCTCCTCTTTGCTTTCCAACCCCAGGAGGCAGGCAGGCTGGTTCTCTTAGGTTAGCATGGTGGGTTAAATAGGCTTTGTAAACACCCATAGGAAACAACATTGACAAAATAGAGAAACAAAATGTGTTGAGAGTCTCCATTTGAGCATCCAGTGCTGGCTGCCTAAATTCCTACAACCTCAAACGGGGGTTCTACGGTTTGGAATGAGAATGACTGGCTGGACAGAGGCTGCGTCAGATCTGTAAACAGTAGAGAGCCAATAGCAACCGTTGCGTCTTCACTTCCATGAAATACCTTGGGTTTTTTTAAAGATTTGATTTTTAAGTAATCTCTACATCCAACATGGGGCTCGAACTCACAACCCCGAGGTCAAGAGTCACACACTCCACTGAAATATCTTGCATTGTCAAAAGAACTTTTACAGGTATTCTCTGACATTCACAGCCCATGAGATGCCACGGTAGATACTATGCACGTTTTTGGACTAGGAAACCGAAGCTCGCAGAAACCATGTGACTTGCGCAGTGCCCCTGTGTCACTTTGGCTGAGGCAGGCCATCGGTCCAGCGCCTTTTGCAGATGCTCCGAAATTGCAAAGCAGCGCTGGGAACAGCGAGGGAAGCTGAGGACTTCCCTCCATACACAATGTTGATGGCCAAATAAGAGTTTGGAAGCAAACTCCCTTGAATTTTCTCTCCATTTCCTTTCCCGTCTTGCACATTTACTGCTAACTATGTGATGATTCGAAGAATTGTGCTTGGTACTGGCTCCAGCCTGTCTTGTTCAATAATCCTCTGTAGGGTTTCACTGTGTCTTTGGGGAGTCCCGGCTGCAAACCGAGGAGGTGTTTGCTGCCAGTTCATGCAAGTGCCTGGGTGGGGGGGGCGCCTGTCTTGCCTACCCCTCATCCTGGGTCTGGCATTGGGTGGGGGCGTTCCAGGAGGGGCAGCGCTGTGTCCAGCCGAACATCATTATTTTAGACTCCGGGTAGCTTGTGATCATTGCCCGTTGGCATGTGCAGATTCTCCTTTCTATTTAGGCTCAAGCCCCCCTTCCCCTGGGCCCAGGTGCAGCCTCAGCTTGCCCCTCGATGAGGGAGAGCTCTGATAGAGGCCTTCCCTCCCTCTTCCCAGAGCCTGTCATAACTCAGGACTATTTTTACCCAGAGAAAAGTGGCCTCTGAGGAATGGCATGGGAAATGAGGGAATTTTCTCCCTGCCTTTGACACAGACTCTCTCTGAGCACTGGGGCAGGCAGACTCCCTCTCCCATGCAGGGTTTCCAGCTCTGGAAGGTAGGAAATAGTCTGGTGACTTGTCTCATCCCGCCGATAAGGAAATATTATATGCCAAACCAGTGCTGACTCAGCACCGACGGCTCATATGAAATTTCTGGCATAGCTATTTTCCTTCAAAACCCAAGAACGTATCAGTGAATGGCAGGACAGTCACGTTAGATGGATGGCCCACCAGCCTGTGGGGCTGTAAGGAGGGACAGGGAATTCCCTGTGGTTTTGAACCCATATTTGGTAAGCTTGGGAGTGTCTCATTGAGCGTACAGCTGGATTGCTGCAAGGATTCAAACTTTTATTACAACAAAGAAAAAGGACTGAGCTTATCTGCATTTCAAACTGTAAGGTAGGCTAGCTTAGCAGGACTTCCCCTCTACCCTGTTTAGAAAGAGCGATACATGGAAAGATGCTAGCCAAAAGAACAGTTGGTTTTATCCTGATCACACAAACGTTGAAAAAGTGAGCCTCATGTTTGGCTGGTGTTGAACAAACAACATCATTTGGCATTTGCACCACAGTTTTCCTCTGCAGAGAAACTTTGTAACTGGCACAGGGGGAAAAGGTCTCCATATTGCCATTCTTACCGTGAGAAAGGGTATAAGTCATCTGGTTGTGTTAGGCGTGAGAGCCACTGGACAGCTATGTGTGTAAGTGGTTGAGTGTCTACGACGAAATGCCTGGATGTGGTCCCCGATGCTTACATGTGTGCATCTTAAATAAGAAGAGACGATCTATAAACAAAGAAAACTCTAGAGAGGGAACCTAGAAGATAAAGGCATGAAGAAATGTCCCTTCCTATTCCAATTTTCCAGCGCCTACCCTTCCTGCAGCGGGATTGGTGGTGGTGGTGGGTGGGGTGGG
>NC_048228.1:4564681-4580963 GCF_002007445.2 Ailuropoda melanoleuca
GGGGGAGCTCTGATCGTTTGCACAGCACTTCGCAAGGGTAAGCGTCAGTGCCCATCAGAATCACCTGGGGGATTTGTTAAGACGCGGCACGCTGGGCTCCTCTTCTCTAGGATTTCCTGACTCAGTGGGTCTGGAATAGCACCCCAGGATCTCACAACTTCCCAGAAAATGCTGAATGCAGCTAATCCAGGGACCCCACCTTGAGGACCACTGATCCAGTGGTGTGTCCCACCAGAAAAGTGTGGGTGCATTACTCAGTGAGGGACACCCCCACCTCTGACACATCTGACTTCTCAATATTCTGAAGGTAGAGGGGTATTTACAGAACTGTCCACATTAAACAAAGAAAAACTGAAATCAATCCCTTACTCACCTGACACGTAAGCCACATCGATGTTGATTCTGATAACCAAGAAATGATAGGGCCGTGTTTTGGCTGCATTCTGGTTCTCTAAGAAAAGGGACAGGCTACCCAATTAACATTTTATTCTTAACTTAATTATTAACATTTTATTCTTAAGTTATTAACATTTGTAACAGGTTCATTTTCCACCTACCAGTGGCAGAATAGGTGATAAGTAAACTCTAGATTCTAAGCATTGAGACGTAATAGAGAAACTCCAAGTTCACATGTCCTGGGTGATGCCGTCAGGACGGTGCTGGGAAGGAGCTAGCTCACGCAGGGAGAGGACTGGACCAGGGGATGAGCAGCCATCCAGTGGTGAGCTGAATCCTCCCCCACAAACACACTTCCCCTTCTTGGAATCGTTCTTGAGTCTTCTTTCTCTCGCACTCCACATGCATTCTGCCAGCGGATCCTGACTGCTCTGCCTTCAAGATCGTTCCAGAGCCCGACTCCTCCTCACCCCGACAGCTCTCACGCTGGTGCAACCCACCATCACCTCTTGCATGATTGTACAGTTGCTTTGTAACTGGTCTTCCTGCTTTTTTGCTTTTGCTACCCCCCCCCCGAACTGTCTGTTCTCCATACTGTGGCCAGATCGATGACTTCAGTTCTTACGTCACATCACAGCACTCCTGTCCCAGCTGATGGCTTCCCCTTGTGCTCAGATCTAGAGCCAAAGTCTCCACGTTGTTAGCAAACCCCACCATCAGATCTGATCGCTCCCTTCTTTAGACTCTGAGCACATCTCCCACTGTGCTCTCTTGTGCTCACTCAGATACAGTAGTTTACCCTCTTATTCTTTCCAGCCCACCAGGGAAGTGTTTGCCTCAGGGCCTTTGCACTGACTCTCTCTCCTGCCTGGGATGTGCTTTGCCCAGAGACCCATGGGGCTCTCCCTCACCTGCTTCCATCCTTGCTCAAGTATCACCCGAGGCTTGCTTTCCCTGATAGCCCTTTTGGAAATTGCAATTCCATTCCTCACTCTTCCTCCCTCTTTTTCCCATTTCTGGACTTATTTTTTTCCCCATAGCACTCACCACCATCTCACATATGTACTTAACTTTTAAACTTTATTATGTCTCCCACTGCAAGAATGTTAAAATCCACAAGCAGGAATGCCCTTCTGTTTTGCTTACAGGGCCTGCCACGTAGCAGGTGCTGGTAAACTGTGTGTTGAATGAACTCTGATGTCAAGTGTAAGGGGAGGTGGAGCATGGCACGAGGGCACTGGGAAGACTACACAGGAGAGGAGAGGAGGATGAAGGGTAAGGTCTGTGAGGGGAGCGCGTAGAAAACGCATTCACCTCTTTGGTTTCATCCAGCAAGAAGCTGCACGCGGGCTCTGAGAACCCGGAAGCGTGGGCACTAGGTAATGTCCCTGATGATCGTCCCCCTCTCTGTATTTTCTTGTTTTCCTTTCCCTTCTTCGGGTGGGTAGCTGGCTCTGCATTTCATTGCCTCTGACAAGCTCTGGGACCGGCAGATTGTGGGGGTAGCTGCAAGATGCTGGTCCTTGTTTCTGAAGGCCTAAACCCATAAGAAAACTGAAGAATGTTCACAACGGAAGAGAAAGGGAGAACAGGGTGGCTTGGAGGAAGGCAGAAGGTCCCTCGGAGTGGGCATGGGGTGTCTCCTCCTCATACCTCAGCGCTAGCAATTGTTCTAGAGCCCAGGCCTGGCTAAGGGAGCAGAGAAGTCCAGGGATGGCTAAGAATGTGCTCCTCAATTCTTTGCTGCCACCCCACCTTTCTCCCACGTCCTCATGCCCTTCAGTCTTGCCCTACCCACACCCACTCTTGTTTGGCTTCTGCCCTTTTGCCTTCATCAAAATCCCTGGTAACTTCTAGGTTGGATTCACATCCATCCTGTAACTTGATGCTTTGGTGATGGTGGTAAGATACACTCAACATAAAATCTACCATTTTAACCGTACCATTCAGTGGCAGGAAGTACGTCCACACTTCTGTGCAGTCCTCGCCACCGTCCGCCTCCAGAACTGCTTCACGTTGCCCAACTGAAACTCTGCCCCCATCAAACACTAACGCCCCGCTCAGCCCTCTACAACCTCCATTATCACTCTGTCTCTGCGAATGTGACTACTCTAGGGCCTTCACGTAAATGGAATCATTCAGTATTTGTTGTCTTATGAGTGGTTTATTTCTGACTTAGCATATTGTCTTCAAGATTCATCCCTGTTGTGGCATGGTCAGAATTTCATTCCTTTGCAGAGCCAAGTCACGTTCCCTTGTGTGAAATCCATATTTGTGCGTCTACCCACGTTTGTGTCACTTTTACCTCCCGGCTACTGTGAATCACGTTGCTACAAACATGCACGTAGAATGTTTTTGACAGACTCTTTGAGTCTCTGCTTTCAGATCTTTGGGGGTGTAGACCTGGGAGCGGAATTGCTGGATCGTATGGTCATTTGACGCTGAACTGTTTGAAGAATCACCCTGCTATTCCCGCATCAGTTGCACCATTTTACATTCCCACCCGCCATGCGTGAGGGTTCTGGCTCCGCCACACCTCCCAGTGCTTGTTATTCTCGTTTGTTTTTTTTCTTTTGACGATAGTCACCCTAGTAGATGTGAAATGGTTCTATCTTGACTTTTCTGTGGCGTTTGACTCTATGGACACTTCCTTCTCAAAGCCCACTTCCTTCATTTTCTCCTGGGTTTTCTTTCCTGCTTCTCTGGTTGTCCTTTTCCTCAGTCTCCAGTCCAATCACCTCATCAATGTCAGCATTGCCCAGGGCTGCACCTAAAGTCTCTCACTACATATATTCACATACTCTGTATGTTTTTTACTCCAGATACTCACGTACTCCATGTAACTCATAGACTCCATATATGCATTTACTCCATACGACTCATATAATCTATACGATTAATATAGTCCATATAACTCATATAGTCCATATACTCATATACTCCATGTAACTCATATATTCTATGTAATGCATATGACTATCATTTGAATAATGATAATGAATTAATTTTAAAATCAGGACTGTGACTTTTAAAAACAATACCTTTCAAAAATAGGTACTCCAGATGTTTAAAAAAATGAGGTAGGGCACCTGGGGGGCTCAGTCGGTTAGGCGCCCGACTCTTGGTTTTGGCTTAGGTCATGATCTCATGGGTCTTGGGATCGAGGCCTGGGTCCAGCTCTGCACTCAGTGGGGAGTCTGCTTGAGGATTCCTTCCTCTGCCCCTCTCCCCACTCATGCTCTCTCTCTCACATAAATAAATCTTAAAAATCAGGTAATACAGAAAGGTTTTGGTGTGAGGTCTCCTTCCCATCCCTGTCTCCCAGTTCCCCAAGTCTTTATCTTGGAGGTAACCTCCTGTTATGGGTTTCCTTGTATTACTCCCAAGTATGCTTGGCATTCACAAGCATTTTATAAATACCCACACGCCCCCTGCTTTTTTAAAACAAATGGTAACACCTTGTTCTGCACCTGAATTTTTTCACTTTGTAATATATCTTGGCAATTCTTCTCTATCAGTACCTGGAGAGCAGCCTCATACATCTTCATGGCATAACCAGCATTGCTTTGACTTCCCACCCAGGTCCCTGGGATGTGCAGCAAGGACACATTTTATTTCAGATCTTCAGTTTTATTTGCATTTCATGCCAATTTTTTTTGTTCTGCTTCCTAATGCATCTGTGTTTATTTTACTATAACGATCATATTTTAAAAGCGGTGCTCTAGAAGGATGGACTTTGTTTATTCTGCGATTTATACACCTCACTGGGCACATGTACCCGGTTGGACACATAAACATGACATCGTGAGATCGTCACAGTGACCTTGTGAGGCCGGCAGAGCAGGGATGATTAAGCCCCTTCTGAGGGTGAGGTGGCCCTCAGCAATGTCGAGTGAGCTGCCCCAGGCGACGGTTTGTGGGGCCACAGCCGGGAGGGCACCAGCACCTGACAACATGTCACACTGCCTCTCAGGATAGAGAGGAAAGAGGATAGAAAACCAGGATCTAAAAAACAAAGTACGGCAGGGTTTACATGGAGGGTTTACACGTTTTGCCAAGTGTGGGGCGAAAGCCTTGGAAAATACAGCCCTAGCTAATACAGCAGGAAATGAGACCAGTGCTCTCTTATTTTAAGAAACCCCAAAGTACTGAGCTTTAGTGTGAGAATAGTCTGGACCAGTTATGGACTGAATTGTGTGCCCCCCAAGTTTGTATGTTGAGCCCTACCCCCCCCACCACTGGTACCCCAGAGTGTGACTGTATTTGGAGATGGGGCCTTGGAAGAGGTGGTTAAGTTAAAATGCTGTCATTAGAATGGGTCCTAATTGAATATGACTGGTGTCCTTCTAAGAAGAGGAAATTTGGATTTGAAGAGAGGAGAGACAGCAGGAATGCTGGTGTGCAGAGGAAAGACCATGTGAGGACATGGTGAGATTATGGCCATCTACGACCCAAAGACAAAAGCCTCAGGAGAAACCCAACCTGCTGATGCCGTGCTCTATGACTTCCAGCCTCCAGAACTGTGAGAAAATAAATTTCTGTTGTTTAAGCTCCCCCAGTCTGTGGCCCTTTGTTATGGCTGCTTGAGCAGGTTAGCCCAGGATCTGCCCAAGGGCTGTCTTTAATTCCTTTCCATGTGAATTTCCTACCCCCCAAACAATGGGGTTCCTTTGGATAAGGCTGGGTTGAGCGTTTGTTCATCCATTCGGTATTTATTGCACCTGTGCCGTGCCTGGGCCAATCTGGGCATGAGGCATGCAGCAGTGGCCGTGGCCAAGCCCCTGTTATCCTGGAGCTCCCATCTCCTCCCCCATCTCCGGCTTCCTTCCCAGGTGAGCTACTGCAAACATCTACCAGGCAAAGGGGGAAAGGGGTGACATACAAAGTAAATTTAATGACCCAGATCATGATTTATAGAGGGATCCAAATGTTTGTTTGTTCTTGCTTTTACCCACAAGCTTCTCTTGTCGGTGGCCTCGCTGAACATGGGTATAGAAGACAAAGTAGCTGAGGTAGATTATAGTTGTGCCTCGTCTCATTATGAGAGTGGTTCAAAGCACCCAGCGCAGCCAATTTGGAGGCTGGCGGGCTCTGACAATGCTTGGAGCTATTAATTTCCTTGCGTGTGTTTGCGTGTGTCCAGAATACACTCAGATTCAGAGAAGAGCTAGGATCCTCCCAGCACTGGCGAGGATCGTTTCCCCTCTTGGTGGGGAAGACCCAATGGCCAATGTGTGTGGGTCAGCCTCCCTGGCCAACGGCAGCCGCCCCCCGGCCCCCAGCTTCCCGGGCCCTTTATGCCACTGGGTGCCAGGAAGAGCCAGCGTCACTGTGAAGCCCGGCCGTGACTCATCTCCCCAACTTCGCTCTCAAAATGTGCTCTCTGGACTTTCTCAGGCAAGCCCGAGTGGCTCATTGCAGACACCCATCATTAACGTGCCTTTCACGCTTCTTAATTCCCCCCAGAGCTTTCACAATCATCGCAAACCCGAGCAGGGTATTCTTCCCAGAGAAAGACATTCATCATGACCGAACCCAACCTCCGTCTCCAGTGCAGGAATTACTACAATTGCCAATGGGAAGAGGGAGCCAACAGGTATTTTTAAAGAGGCTCTATCCATCGGAGGATCGCAAAGAAAATATCCCTTTTGAGCATTTAGTCACACACATCAAAGGAAACAACACTTTCAATCTTCATTTGCATCGTACAGGCATTAGATGTGGTCCAGTTACACTGAGCTCCGCTTGAAAAGGCAGAAGTGCCAGTACTTTTCAAGCCTTGACGGAGACAGAGAGAAAATGCAGCCAGGCAAATAATATATCACCCTGCCAAGGCATTTTCCATTTTTAAAAGGACAGAACAATTTTACATTATTTCTGGAGCCTCTTTGCAGCAAATATCCCTTGACATTTATTCTAGCACCCTGGCCGGACTAAAAGCCCTGGCTGCTCCCAGCCTGCGGCTCCTGGGTGCCGGGACCACACTCTGCATTTTGGTCTTGAAGCTCCAGACGTGAGAAGGGCAAGTGGCCAGGGGTTGGCTCTGTGGAAGGGGCAGACGAAGACACCACCCTGGTGGAAAGAACATGGCGTTTCAGGTCACTTGAAGATGCTGGATGGAGAACCAACAGGCAGGGCCCAGAGCTGCCAGTATGGAAACGCGAGGCAGGCTCGCAGGTTTTCAGAGATGAAACAATGAAGTGTGCCTGCACTTGGCGGGGAGGCCTCTTGGGGAAGCGGAAAACGGCCACCGGTTCTAGAATAATTAGCAACAAATGACTTCTAGTTAGGGTGACAAATGAACACGTTTTCTGAATCTGGAGAAGCAGGATTGGGCTGTTAGGTAGAATTTTCCAAACTGTTCTTTCTAAGGTGGTCTGTGGTTCCCTCCTTGCTGAGTGCGAGGTCTTTTCTCAGAGGGCGAACTATGGATTTTATTGTTTCGAGCCCTCGGCCCCGGCTGGCCTGAAAAATCTCAGGGTGCTGAATGATTAATTCCAACCTGCCCTAGAAAACGTTAGTCAGCTGGCAAAAGGAAATAGCCCAACACAGAGGCAAAAAGAGCAAATTGACTTTATCTGTGAGTGATTATGTTTGACAAGATGAAAAAAGGAAGAAATCTTTTGTCACAGAGGAAAAATTGTGCTTTGAGAAATCTTTGCCCAAGTCTTAAGACTCTGCTTTACACGGTTTGAATTAAAATGGAAATAATCCCAGCCCCCCCTTTCTCTCCCAAATAAAGAGCCGAGAAACAAAACTTCATTTTTATACGTTTACTACAGTGGAGTTTTAGAAATCAGATCAGGAGTTCCCGGTCTACTCCAGCCAGCACTTCCATTAACTAGCAAATTCTCTTTCGAGAAACCTATTTTTGAATTGCTATTTACTACTAAAAGTTTAATTTTTCCTTTAAGTATTTGTCACACATGCAGTCAAATTCTTTGTGGGTGGGATAGCAAGGCAGATGGGGCTCCTCTCCAATAAGAAAGAAGAGCCAATTTTCACTCGGAAGGGCGAAAAGATCAGGACTGTTAGAATCATTCTTCTGATTTAACATTTATCTTGTACCCACGGCATCCCAGTCTGCTTAGAATTGGGAAGAAGGCGTCGCAGGCAGGAAAACAAACTGTTTTGACTCAATCTATGACTCAAATTTTACTGCTTACATTTTTTTCCTTCACTAATTAAAAACAAAATTAACCTTCTTTTAAAAATCCCGGACTCTTTTTATATTTTACACAATCTTCTCTCTGGTATCCGCAAGGATAACTCTCTCAGCTCCTTCAAGTCTTTGCCCAAATGTCAATTCCTTATCTATCTATTTATCTATCATCTATCTATATCTATCTATCTATCTATCTATCATCATCATCTATCTATCTGTCTATTTGCTTATTTATGTAATCTCTACCTCCAACATGGGGCTCGAACCCACAACCCCGAGATTAAAAGTTGAATGCCTTTCCAACTGAGACAGCCAGCCACCCCCCACCCCCCACCCCCAGCACTCCTAAATGTCAATTTCTTAATGATGTCTTCACTGACTGTTTCTATTTATCAGCACCACGCTCTAACCTGCTGAGCTAACTGGCCTTCGACCTGACCATTTCTATTTGAGACGACATCTCCCCAACACTGGTGCTTCTGATCCCCTTTGACCCGCTCCACTTTTTTTTTTTTTTCCAAACGCTTATGGACTTCCCACATCCTGAGATTTTCTTTATCACGTTAATTGCCTTCACTGGAAGGTGAACATCAAGAGAGCAGAAATCTGTGTTTTTCTGTTCAGTGATGGACTTGCATGGGACAGAGCATTGCCTGTGAGTAGGGTGTTCAAAAAATGTTCAATCACTGTATTGGAAAAAACTGTCCAAGATTTGGAAATGAGTAAGCCTGTCCATTCAGCAAAGTATTGGGCATTGCCTAGAGGACCCTCTGGGGAGGATGTGATTCTATCAGAATGAACACCTTTAACTGCCTTTCTGTGAACTGGGTAGAAGCAGAAAGCTGGGCGGAATGCAGATGATTCTTGCCCGTAGACGAGACTGAGTTCTGCCCTCTGGAAAAGAGGACCCCAAACATGACACTTTGTTGCCCTATACGATATGAACCACTTGCATCTTCTAGCAAGCATTCTTGCTTGCCTATAAATATACCTCTGTTCTTCAAATTCTCCTTCCAACTGGTGTCAGTATCTTACTGGTTCCCTCATAATCTAAGGAGCTAAGGACAGTTCTTGGCACATACTCACTTTATATGTGTGTGAGAATCATGATTTTTATAACCTTTTTGAAAATTATGAGCGAGTAAAAGAGTGAATTATACTCCCTGCCCTAGGCAACCTTAGCTAGTCCCGTGGTTTTAGATACCATGGAAGGCTGATTGCTCCCTCCTTTGTATCTAAAGCCACAACCTCTCTGTGCCCCACGTGCATACATCCAGTTGCCTTCTTGATGTCTCCACTTGGCTCTCTAACAGGTATTTCAGAATTAGCGTCCTGAACGGGATTCTGGATGCCTCTTTGAAACTTGCTCCTCCCCAGTCTTTAAGGGGCAACACTTACCGACTGAGTTGTGGAGGCCAATATCCTAGGAGTCAAACCTTGGTCCCAAGTGCTTCTTTCCTGTGTACTTCACATCCAAACATTCAGCAAGACTTGACCAATATTGCTGCTTTCAATCCATATTCTAAATCCTCCTATCTCTTAAGTCCTCCATCTTGGTCTATGACCTGCCTCCCGTCTTTGTAAATAAAGTTTATTTGGAGCAGAGGCGTGGCCATTTGTTTGTACATTGTCCGTGGTTGCTTTGGCAACATGGGGGCAGTTTTGACAGTTGAGTAGTTGTGACAGATCACAGGGTTTACAAAGCTGAAATATTTACTATCTTGTCCTTCAGTGAAAAAAATTTGCTAATCCTCGGACTGAATAAAGGCTGCCAAAGATATCAGGTCATAATCCCTGGAACCTGTAAATGTTACCTTATTTGGGAAAAAGGTCTTTGCCAACGTGATTAAGTTAAGAATCTTGACACGGGTGAGATGGTCCTGGATTATGTGGGTGGTCTCTAAATGCCATCATACATGTCCTTATAAAAGAGAGGCAGAGGGAGATTCTCTGTCTGTCTCTCTGCCTGCCTGTCTGTCTCTTACACACACACACACACACACACGAGAACAATATGAAGATGTTGCAGAGAGAGTTTTGAAGATGCTGGCCTGGAAGATTGGAGAGATGTGGCCACCAGCCAATGCCGGCAGCCACTGGAAGCTGGAAGAGGTAAGGAATGGATTTTCCCTGGAGGCTCCACAGAGAGCACAGCCCTGCCAGCACCTTAATTTTGGCCCAATGAAACAGGTTTTGGACTTTTGGCTTGCAGAATTGTGAGAGAATAAGTTTCTGTTGTTTTAAAATCACTGAGGTGATAGCAGCCGCAGGAACCGAATACACCTTGCTTGCACCACCATTGAATTCTGACTGCCATCATCTCCTGACGAGCTTCTGGGCTCCCTGTCTTATCCTCTTGCAGTCTATTCTTCACCTCATGTTCCAGTGATGTTTTAAAAACACCACTGAGATATACTCCCAGCTCAATACCCTCCATTGACTTTCTAGGACCTTGGGAATAAAATCCAAAGATTTCACCATGCATTCAGAGTCCTATGGGATCTGGCCTTAGATTCCTCTTTGGATTCACTTCCCCCTCTTCCCGAATGGCCTCAATGCAGTTCCTCCAACACACCAAGTATGCATTTGCCTCAGGGCTTTTGCACCTTCTGTTTCCTCTTCCTAGAACTTTCTTCTACCCCACTCAAACTGCGCGGCTCACTCTCACTTCCTTCAGGCTTCAGAGACCCTGCCCTATCTAAAATAGCACCCTCGACTCCCCACCCTCTTATCCTACTTTATTTTTCTTCAGGCATTGATCATTCTCTAACCTTAGAACATTTCTTTATCACCTGTCTCTCCTACTTGCACGCCAGCTCCACGAAGGTGGGCATTTTTTCTGTTTCGTTCTCTGCTGTATCTCCACACTAACAACCAGTGCCTGGTACATCGTAGGCACCCAATAAATATTTGCTGGGTGAATGCACATGGTAAAAAAGACTTAAACCATATCAAATGAAGAGGAAGCTTTATTTCTATTTTCTGCTTTACCCTCAAAGGAAACTATAGGTTTCTTGTTATCTTTCCAGAAACGTTTTCTGTATGTGCAGGAATATCTGTATGTGCAACAGATGTTAGATCTGTGTATATATGAGAGTGCTACACATCGTGACTTACTTTGTTCCAGTTCAACAGTTCAGCTGGAGAAACTCACATAGCATATACCCCCATCTTTTTAATGGCTGTGTAATATCCTACAGCTTAATACTTAAACAAAAATACATTGCTCACTTCTTTTGAAACAGGGAGAATTTAATGACAGTTAAATGCTATGGGCCACGCTGCGTTTACGAGCTCCAGGGGACAGCAGAGGGCTGATTTTTCTCGGGTGCTCCTGGGTGCCCATTAGAAACGATACTACTGATACCTAATCAGCAGCTTTCTCCTTCAGGTGTTTTGACAGGTCATTTTACCTTCAACGACTAAATAAAGTTTCCTTGGAAGACTGAGAGTCAAAATAAATGGCATCGGAAAATGTTGAGGCAGATAAGAAAACAAATAAAACAAAACTTAGGAGCCCTGCAGATGCTCTCACCAGCCTTCCGTGGTGGCCAGGCAGTGAAGAGCAACCCTACCATTTGCATTCGCCTCCTGGCACCACCTAAACAAACAGAGGATGACTGTGCAAGCCCCGGGCTCGCAGGGCAGATGCTAAGTGCTTTCGCCCTCTCCCTCCAATCAGACTGCTGCCCACAAGTCCTTGCTCTCCAGAGAGTTTGGGGGCCCTACTTATGTCTCTTGGGGCCCCAGAAAGCAGAGGTACTGTCCTGGTCTCCTAAATCTGTTAGCTTCAGAAGTTATACCTCACTTTGCATACGTGCCCTTCTGAACCAGCAAAACCCATTTCTTTAATCTTTTTTCCCCCTCTTTAAAAAAAGAAGCCATTTCTTTGGTTCCGGTTTCACAATTAAAAAAATGATTAGGCTGTCATACCAGAAGGCTCAAGAGGGGAGGAAGAGACTTTAGTTTCAATTAATTAATTGATTTTAAGATTATATTTTTAAGTAATCTCTATACCCAATGTGGGGCTTGAACCTACAACCCTAAGATCAAGAGTCACATACTCTATGGACTGAACCAGCCAGGCACTCCAAGACTTCAGTTTTAAAGGGAAAGTCCAGAAAAAACTGGATTAACTTTTTAAGTAGGGCTTGAAGATGAGATACAACCTATCAAAGACATTTAGCTTTAACTCCAAGGAGGGTCCGTGGAGAGCAGGTGCCCTCAGGTCTGTTTTATGTAATAGCTGGGCGATGCGGAAAGGTTTTACTATTAACTATTGTTTAAACAACATCTCTTGAAATCCCTATCGCAAGGATAATGTTCTGTTCTGGGTTCTAATACTAAAAGGAGAGCAAACCCACCAGAAGGAAGTGGTGTGGTTTGTCCTTAGACATCCCCCCATTCCTTCTGACTTGGCTGTACTTCAGTAAAGGAAATACAGAACACCAAGATTGAGAAAATGTTCAAAATTTCAACAGATTCCTGGTCCACGAAGCAGGACTTTTATGTTTGAATGACATTTCCAATGAGCTGAAATTCAGCTCTACGAGGTCCAAAGATCTCCGTAGGTGTAGACTTTCTGACAAGTCTGCGGTCTTGCTCTCTGAGAGTATACCCTGGATATGACAAGGGCTGAGATGCTGTGTACCGAGGCAGGTGGGGTGCAGAGAGGAGGAAAGATGCGGGTTTGCAGGATTGGAAAAACAGGGTATATACGGAAAGGTTTGTTGTAACAAAGCTCACAAGTTTTCATTATGTTTTATCTTATAAAGGCAAGGGGGATATAGGATCTCCTGTATTATTTCTTACAACTGCATGAAAATCTAGTCATCTCGAAATAAAAAAAAACATTTAAAGCAAAAAGCAAGAGGAGAAATTTTTGGAAGTAGAACTTTTGGACAGTATTACTTTTCACAATGCAGCCTTTAACAAGGCACAGGTTGAAGAACTCCTTTGTTTCTTGTCCTGTGTTGGGAAAGAGTGAGCAGGAGTCTTTAAGCCAATGAAGGGGGTTCAGTGCACGCTTTTCCCTTTCAACTCAGTAACATGGAGTTCCAGTAACTTCTGGTTTAAGGAACGAAGTCCTAGCACTCTTATCTTCATTACCTGTAAAGATAAACAATCACTTTAATTACTTCAGAATGCTGACCAGGAAAGAATACTCTCTTACAATTATTTTTGAGGTGAAAAAGTAACAATTTAATATTCCCATGATTTACGTATCTTCATCTGTCCCTCCACAGTAACATTCTTTCCTCGAAGAATATTGAGGCCAAAACGGGCAAGGATTCAGAGGGTGGGGTGTCCAGCAAATTTTCTGACTCCTCCCCTTTCTGAATGGGCTCATTTAGCCAGTTTCTAAGTGGATGCTTCCCAGACCATAAATGCCCACCTCTTGGAAGCCTCCCAAACAAAGACAAACACCAGTTGTTATGGATTGAATACTTCCGTCCCCCCTCCCCAAATTTGTATGTTGGAGACTTACTCCCTACGTGATGGTAATAGGAGGTGCGGCCATGAGGAGATGACAATTGGATGACATTGTGAAGATGGGGCCCTGTGATGGGATTAGTGCCCTTTTAGGAGTCAAGAGAGGACTTGCTTCACCTCTGCTCTCTGCATCGGGAGCAGGTACCATGATCTCAGACTTCTAAGCTGTGGGAAATACATTTCTGTTGTTGTTACAAGCCACCCAGGTGCTGGAACCTTGTTAGAACAGCTTGAACTGACCGAGACACCAGCCAGCCAACCAGCCACCCCCCACCCCCCACATCTTATCCTCTGGATCAGCAGTTCTCAAACCCATTCATTTCAGGACCCCTTTACAAACTCTTAAAAAATTATTAAGGACCCCAAAGAACTTTTATTTTTTTAAAAAAGATTTTATTTATTTGAGAGAGAGAGAGAGGGAGAGCATAGATGGAGAAGCAGACTCCTTGCTGAGCAGAGAGCCTGACACAGGGCTCCATCCCAGGACCCTGAGATCATGATCTGAGCCAAAGACGGGCGCATAACCGACTGAGCCACCCAGGCACCTCCCCCCACCATAGAACTTTTATTTGTGATGTTTGTTTATTTTTATTAAAGATTTATTGATTTATTTTTTTTAAAGATTTTATTTATTTATTTGACAGAGAGAGATACAGCGAGAGAGGGAACACAAGCAGGGGAAGTGGGAGAGGAAGAAGCAGGCCTCCCGCTGGGCAGGGAGCCCGATGTGGGGCTCCATCCCGGCCCCTGGGATCATAACCTGAGCCGAAGGCAGATGCTTAACGAATGAGCCACCCAGGCGCCCCTATTGATTTATTTTAGAGAGAGCACAAGCGGGGTGAAGGCAGAGGTACAGGGGGAGAGAGAGAGAGAATCTTAGGCAGACTCAGCACTGAGCACATAGCCCCAGGAGGGGCTGGATTTCACAACCCTGAGACCATGACCTGACCGAAACCTAGAGTCGGACCTTAACTGACCTCACCACCCAGGTGCCCGTGATATGTTTATTTATAGCTTATGTACTATATAGAAATTTAAAAAATATTTGAGTTCATTTAAAAATAATAAACTACTACCTATTTACATATTTTTTTAAATAAAAACTAAATTTTCCAAAACAAGAAAGTGATGAGAGAGGCATTGTTTTACAGTTTTGCACATCTCTTTAACACCTCCCTTAAGAGAAGACAGCTAGATTCTCCTATCTTCTCCTGCTCTCAGTCTGATATGATGTCATACATTACATGGCCTCCGGAAAACTTCACTGTACATGCATGACACACTGACATAGTATTATTAGGAAGATGGTTTTGACCGTGTAGATCCAGAGAGTCTTGAGGACCCCCTCACCTCCCCAGGTTTCCAGGCTGCACTTTGAGAACTGCCATTTCCGCCTGAGTCTAAGGCGCTTCCCATAGGTGCTTTCCACTGTGACAGTCCTGCTTCTCTGAAGTTCTGGTGACATTCGTGACCTCTGTGTCCCCACTTCACCTTGACCTGCGACCTGCTGTGGTTGATGTTTGTCAACCCCTGCTAGGCTGTGAGCCCAGTGGAAGGAGACACTCAACTTTATTCACCTTTATATCCTCAGGACCTAACACACTGTCTGGCCTCCATTAGGCACCGGATAAAAGCACGATTTAATTTAAATACATGTTTTATTTTTAAAAGCTGTATCGTTATGACTACATTATAGAAAATAAGAGACAGTAAGAAAAAAACACTCTCCATCACCCAAATGTTATTTCTCGGGTGTATTTTGTATCGGTCATTTTACAAAATGCAGTTTTTTAGAACTAGGACCACATCATATATAATAAATGAACACTGTAATTTCGAATAATTTTTTCCCCTCACCTACCAATGGGTAAGTTTTTCTTTCTGATGTCTGTGACTACCATAGTGTTCCATCCCATGGCTCCAACACAATGTACTTACTAAATATTCAACATTAGCATGTTCAGGATGCTTCCAAATTGTTGTTGTAATAAATACAGTGATCCTGTGAAGAATACCTTCACACATACAACTTTTTTGGCATTTAGTGTTATTTCCTTAGAATAGATTCCCAGAATAAGATTACTGGGACAAAAGATCCAGACGTTTTTTTATGGCTTGTAATACGTACAGTAAAATTGCTTTTCAAAAGGGTTATACTAATTTTCAATGCCACCAGCACTTTCAGGAATGTTTCACTACTCAAAGTGTCAACTAGGTACTATTAAGAATGCCAATCGATAAAATATTGTACCTTAGTTGTCAAAATTTTGCATTTTTTGAGGCTCATAAAATTAAAGTTTGTTGAAGAACGAGTGTCTAATACAAAACATTCTTCTTGGGCATTTTTATTTCCGGAAAACTTAAAGAGATTTTTACTTGTGAACACGAGAAAAAGAACGCACGTTGTTAGGATTGGCACAGAATTCACTTTGACATTCAAATCTTAATGCCAAAATTATCGAACAGGGACCTTTCGTTGATTCTGCTAGTTGTCTTCAACGGTAACAAGGGAAAAAAGATAACATCTGAGAAATGAAATGTTCCCACTGCAAACCATACAAGATGCACATAGAGGGGTTGGAGTTCTGCTTCTCCTTCAACTTTTCT
This sequence comes from Ailuropoda melanoleuca, assembly GCF_002007445.2. NCBI lineage: Eukaryota > Metazoa > Chordata > Mammalia > Carnivora > Ursidae > Ailuropoda > Ailuropoda melanoleuca. The sequence goes on from NC_048228.1 coordinate 4,580,343, forward strand.
TCCCCCCCAACACCCCGCCCCAACTTGGAGGTTTCTGCCCTCTCCTTTGTTTCCGGTATCACCTGCCCACGTGCACCAGTGCTGAATTTCTCTGGCAAGGGGCATCTTCCTCCCTGCCACCTTGCGTGGCTCCGGGCTGCTCCGTGCCGTGAGCGCCGGTGCTCCGGGTGGACTCGGACTTCCAGAGCGGCCGCCGCGGTGCGTCCGTCCCCCCAGGAGGCTGCTGACCTGCTTCCAGGCTGGCCTCCCACCCCGCGCGCAGCGTGAGTGCAGCGGGCGCTGGAAGATTCGTTGGGAAGAGACACGACCGTGCGTCCAGGAGGGAAGGAAACTTGGCTTGCCTCGCCCTCCGGGCGGGCGCGCCGCGGTTCAGCGCTCCTCCAAGATTTCCTTCGGCGGCCTCATCCTGGGACAGGCACTTATGAGTCATCGGCTCTGTGGGTCACATGGCCAACATGACCAAAATAAAGTTTCAGTATTTTAAGCCGCTAGAAAAGGGGACAACGGAGCACACCGGAGGCGGGCAGCGGAAGGCAGGCATTGGCGGGCACAGACTGGCCGGGCACTCGCGCTAGGGGCCGCGGCGGCGCGGGCGCCGGGGGGGGGGCGGGGCGCCGGGGC